>NC_058412.1:76083906-76230265 GCF_002201575.2 Neomonachus schauinslandi | reverse complement strand
CTGACACTCATGTGGCCACGTCAAGGATATGGATTGACTGTGCTAAACGAAAAAAAAAAAAACTGTAGCAACTTGTGGAATTTTGAACTATATTTCAGGCTTTTCTCTTTACGGATGTTGTGATGTCTTGATTCTAGGTAAAGGCCAGCCCTTTCTCCGTCCCCAGGGGAGTGGGCAAACCACCAAGGAAGAGATACCTATCTCCTCATGAAGGGTTGTTAGGGCCATAACACCCACCTACTGAGTGCCACCGCATTCATAAAGTATGGGCAAGAATTTGAACTTCTTACAACCAGTGGCAATGCCGAGTCTCACTCGGTTTCCTGACAGAAAATCTGCGTAAACGTTAGTAATGTGTGCTCATGGCAGCTTTCCACTCTACAGGAAAACTGGTAATCAGGTACTTAATAGTACACAGACAATGCTTCCAGTTCTGACGGCTTTTTGGTAAATGAAAGAAATAAAATTTCTCTTTTGCTGAGACGTTAGTGAATCATTAAGAATCCATACAGTGGAAGTGGAAGTAAGCCCAGGCAGTAGAACGTTTGTTCACAAAAATGCTTTGGTTTTTAAAGTGCCCTGACAAAGAATAGTCACATTCTCCCCTTGTCCTGATGTCACCCCCGACATTTATATAATGTTTTGATTTGTATAATGTACCTCCTATCCTTTTTGCTTTGCTCCACAGGCCCAGTATCTTTACACTGAGAGAATGTGCCAGAATGCTGTCGGCCAACTGGTTTAGTCAATAGCAAAAGTGGTTCCAAATGCAGTAAAACCCTAAAAATAGAGGATGTAAATCTAATGTTCACTTTGAAAAATCTACGTTCCTAAAATGTTCATAACGGCATGATTCAGATAGCTAAAAAGTGGGAACAACCCAAATGTCCGCCAACTGATAAATGGGTTGACGAACTGTGGCATTATGCATACAAGGGAATACTGTTGGGCCACAGAAAGGACTGAAGTACTGATACAGGCTACAGGGTGGCTGAACATGAAACCTGTTACATGAAAGAAGCCAGTCACAAGGGCGCCTGGGTGGCTCAGTCGGTTAAGCGACTGCCTTCGGCTCAGGTCATGATCCTGGAGTCCCGGGATCGAGTCCCGCATCGGGCTCCCTGCTCAGCGGGGGGTCTGCCTCTCCCTCTGACCCTCTTCCCTCTCGTGCTTTCTGTCTCTCATTCTCTCTCTCAAATAAATAAATAAAATCTTTAAAAAAAAAAAAAGAGAAGGGCGCCTGGGTGGCTCAGTTGGTTAAGCGACTGCCCTCGGCTCAGGTCATGATCCCAGGGTCCTGGGATCGAGTCCCACATCGGGCTCCCAGCTCAGCAGGAAGCCTGCTTCTCCCTCTCCCACTCCCCCTGCTTGTGTTCCTGCTCTCGCAGTCTCTGTCTCTGTCAAATAAATAAATAAAATCTTTAAAAAAAAAAAAAAAGAAGAAGCCAGTCACAAAAGATCACACGTTGTATGATTCCATGGGAAATATCCAGAAGAGACAACTCCGGAGAGCAGTCAGTACATTAGTGGTTGCCAGGGACTGTGGGAAAGAGGGAATGGGGCGTGACAGCTGGTGAGTGTGATAGTGCTTTATGGAGTGATGAAAATGTTCTAAAATTAAGCAGTGTTGGGGCGCCTGGGTGGTTCAGTCAGTTGAGCATCTGCCTTCAGCTCAGGTCATGATCCCGGGGTCCTGGGATGGAGCCCCGCATCGGGCTCCTTGCTCAGCGGGGAGTCTGCTTCTCCTTCTGCCCGCCGCTCCCCCTGCTTGTGCTCTCTCTCTCTCTGACAAATGAATAAATAAAATCTTTAAAAAATTAAATTAAATTAAATTAAGCAGTGCTGATTCACAACTCTGTGAATATACTAAAAACCACTGAATTATATACTTAAAAGGGTGAATTTTATGTTATGTGAATTATATCTCAACAAAGCTGTTATTTAAAATGTGTATGTGTGTGTGTGTGTGTGTGTATGAGGGGATAGATGAAACAAGATTGGCCTAATTAGTGCATAGAGGTTCATACTACTCTTTCTACTTTTGTATGTGTTTGAAAAATTTTGTAACAAAAAGCTCAGTGTGCCTGTGGGCTACCCTCCTACAGAGGTCCTCTGAGAAAGCTTCAGTCAGGAAAAATGTTAAAGTTACCCGCTTCCGAGCAAGAAGTCCCTGCGGTGGATTCAGGGAGGTAAGGAAGGTAGAGGTGGGGAGAAATCCTGCATTCACCATTCCACCTGCGGGAGGAGAACACCATTTCCCTCCCGATTTAGGTTCACAGGGAGTCTCTTACTTGGGTATCTGCCACACTACACTTGTGACAGGACCTTTGAGAGGGTAGAGCTCTGTACCTTGCCAACAGTCCAGGAAGAGAACAAAGAAGAGGGTCTCTGCTCCTCTCTTCTTTGCCATAGTCTGTATCTCTCCTGAAATCCTTCAGCCATAACGGCCTCGAGCTCCAGGATACTGCGGAACCAGAAGGTCTGTGAAGTCACACCAGGAAGCAAGATGGAGGGCAGTTCTACAGGGGGAGGGGGCAGGGCCCGGTGTCTGTGGAGAGGGACGAGAAGGGGCCACTGGCCACCCTGAGGAAACAGGCTTTCCACCCACCCCTTCGGCTCTGCAGTACCCTCCTCCGTCCTGTGTGCGCTGCAGCCTGAAGATGGTAGGATATTAACCAGGACTCTTAAGTTGTGCATGACAGAAAAATCAACTAAATCAACTTAAGTGAGGGGCACCTGGCTGGCTCAGTCGGTGGAGTATGTGACTCTTGATCTTGGGGTTGTGAGTTTGAGCCCCATGTTGGATGTGGAGATTACTTAAAAATTATACACATACACACACGTATCAGCTTAAGTGAATTGGAAGTAGCTAGGGTAGTCAGAAAAATCTTACACTAAATCAAGATATTGCATTAGGAAAGTATTGTTATTTATTGTATTATATATGATTATAACTCTGGGGCACCTGGGAGGCTCAGTCGGTTAAGCGTCTGCAGCTCAGGTCATGATCCCAGGGTCCTGGGATGGAGCCCCGCCTCAGGCTCCCTGCTCAGTGGGGAGTCTGCTTCTCCCTCTCCCTAACCCCCACTCATGCTCTCTCTCTCTCTCACTCTCTCTCTC
Organism: Neomonachus schauinslandi; assembly: GCF_002201575.2. NCBI lineage: Eukaryota > Metazoa > Chordata > Mammalia > Carnivora > Phocidae > Neomonachus > Neomonachus schauinslandi. Next base: position 76,227,145 of record NC_058412.1, on the reverse strand, counting down.
AAATAAGTAAATGAAATCTAAAATACATATATATATGATTATAACTCTGAAAATATATACAAAAGTTGATGTTGTCACATGTGTATCACTGTTTCCCCTATTATGTTTTATAAACATAACTATTTTTAAAGGTAAAATCTTTATATTATAGCATATTTAACTGTACATTCTTCCCCACATTTTTATTTTGCACTGAATCCCACAAATTATGTAGCCAGCCCTGCCTTTAGCCCTTAGGCTCATGCACTGTATGCAGTCGGGGACTGAAGAGACCTTTAGGGGACAAAAAGTTACACAAAAAGTTATATATTAGAATTCTGAGTGACTCAGGCATCTTAGCTTACTGGGACTGCCATAAAAAAGCACCACAAAATAAGGGGAGGCGTGCTTAAATAATAGAAATCTATTATTTTATAGTTCTGGAGGCTAGAAGTCCAAGATCAAGGTGTCAGCCGGGTTGGTTCTTACTAAGGCCTCTCTTCTTGGCTTATAAATGATTGTCTTCTCCGTACATCTTCACATTATCTTTCCTCCATGTGTATCTGTGTCCATATTTCCTCTTCTTATGAGGATACAAGTCATACGGGCTTGGGACCCACCCTAAGAACTTCACTGTAACTTGATTGCCTCTGTAAAGACAGGCCAAATAGAGCCACATTCTGAGGTACTGTGCGTGAGGGCATCAACATATAAATTTAGGAAGGGGGATACAATTCAACCCATAACATTAGGTAATGGCAGCCCCATAAAACCTACTTCTCTAAAATATCTTCACAAAAACAAAAAATAGAACAACAAAAGCAACATATAAAACAACACAAGACTCACACCCTCAGCATACCCAAAAGACAGAAAATGTCCAACTTCAAATTATCAGTAAATAGAAAAATAAACACTAACTGCAGGCACTGACTCCCTCACTTCTGCCACTTGCCCTTGTTGTGAGAAAACACAGCAGCCCAAGATGGTCTAAAATCTCCTGCAGAAAGAGTAAACCTACCCTATGTGTGGAAATACCAAAAATGTGTCCTGGTAGCTGGGAAAAAAATACCCAGGGGAGGAAAAGACATGAGAAAAGAGATGGGTGAAACATCAGTGGAGCAAAACCTTGGAAAGGGCTGAGTGTGGGCTAGGTGTGAGGTGGAAATGAAGTCCACTGGGGGCCTTTTACCAGAGAGACGTCACACAGTGCTGAGGGTTAGTAGAAACCAAGGCAATGGAAAAAATAGGCTAACTTCAAACTCAAGAGGCACAACCACCTAACTCTTGATCCTCACTGCTCACTCCTGTTACTCTCCCCATCTCAGCAACAACTCCATCCTTCCACGCACTCAGGCCAAAATCCAGGGTTCATCCTAGACTCCTTTCTCTCTCACCACACATCCAGTCCATGAACAAATCCTCTCTGTTCGATTTTCCCACACATCCCCAAGTCTGCCCACCTTCCCCACCTCCATTGCCCCTGTGGGGACTACACCAGCATCACCTTCATTTTGCTGCTGATGAAATAAGAGGCCAGGTAAGTCCCCTTAACATTCTTCAGGCCACTACTGAATCCTAGTGAGTCCTATTCCCAGAATACTTACCACCTCCTCTCCCATTTACCCCTTCCCTTCCCTCCCATCTGCTCACATCACCAGAGGAACAGAATTCAGGCTGCTTTGCAACCTAAGTGCACCCTATGGCACTTACATTTAAGTGATCATTAGCCTTTTTCTGCCTCATTTCTCTTATTTCCAGGCAGATTTGTTGAGTATCTAGGCATGAAGGGAAAACATCTATAATTATGCAGTCATCCAGGTCGAGAGCAGGAGTCAATAAACTTTTTCTATAAAAAGCCAAATAGAAAATATTTTAGGCTTCAGAGACCACATATGTCTCTGTCACATATTCTTCTTTGTTTGTTGTTGTTGTTACCTTTTTTTTTGAAGATTTATTTATTTATTTATTTGAGAGACAGAGAGAGCATGAGCAGGGGGGAGGAGCAGAGGGAGAGGGAGATGGAGAAGCAGACTCCCTGCTGAGCAGGGAGTCCGATATGGGTGGGGCTCAATCCTAGGACCCCAAGATCATGACCAGAGCTGAAGGCAGAAGCTTAACTGACTGAGCCACCCAGGTGCCCTTTTGTTATCTTTTAATAATGTAAAAACCACTGAAAAAAGTCAATGAAACAAACTGAGGGTTGCTGGAGTGGTGGGGGGTGGGAGGGATGGGGTGGCTGGGTGATAGACATTGGGGAGGAGATGTGCTATGGTGAGCACTGTGAATTGTGTAAGACTGATGAATCACAGACCTGTACCTCTGAAACAAATAATATATTATATGTTAAAAAAAAAAAAAAGAAGAAGATAGTAGGAAGGGAAAAGTGAAGGGGGGGCGGAAATCAGAGGGGGAGATGAACCATGAGAGACTATGGGCTCTGAGAAACAAACTGAGGGTTCTAGAGGGGAGGGGGGTGGGGGGATGGGTTAGCCTGGTGATGGGTATTAAAGAGAGCACATATTGAATGGAGCACTGGGTGCTATACGCAAACAATGAATCATGGAACACTACATCAAAAACTAATGATGTAATGTATGGTGATTAACATAACATAATAAAAAAAAATCAATGAAACCAAAAACTGGTTCTTTGAGAAAATCAGTAAAATAGATAAAGCTCTAGCCAGACGGATGAGGGAAAAAGAGAGAAGACATCCATTACCAATATCAGGAATGTGAGAGTAGACATCACTACAGATACTACAGATGTTAAAAGGAAAATGACATTACGTAATGAACAACTTTTTGTCAATAGATTCTACAAGTCAGATAAAATGCACAGATTCCTTAAAAGATATAAACAGAACTTGTTCAAGAAAAAAAATAACCTAAATAGCTCTACAAAAAAGAAATTGTTTTTCTTTTTAAAAAAGAAAAAGCTCGGGACACCTGGGTGGCTCAGTCGGTTGAGCGACTGCCTTCAGCTCGGGTCATGATCTCAGGGTCCTGGGATTGAGCCCCACACTGGGCTCCCTGCTCAGCGGGAGGCCTGCTTCTCCCTCTCCCACTCCCCCTGCTTGTGTTCCCTCTCTCACTGTCTCTCTCTGTCATATAAATAAATAAGACCTTTAAAAAAAGAAAAAAAGAAAAAAAAAAAGCTCTATGTTAAAGAAACTGAATTTGTGGGTACAAACTTTCCCACAAAGAAAACTCAAAGTCCAGATGGCTTCACTGGTTAACGCTACCAATATTTAAGGAATAAACATCATCAACTCTATACAAACTCTTCTGAAAAGTTGAAACTGAAGAAATACTTCCTAACTCATTCTATGAGACCAGCATTATCCTAATACCAAACCAGACAAAGATATTATAATAAAAGAAAACTATAGGCCAATATCTTTCATAAAAGATGCAAGAATTCTTTTTTTCTAAAGATTGTATTTATTTATTTGAGAGAGAGAGAGCACAAGCAGGGGAAGGGGCAGAGGAAGGAGAAGTAGACTCCCCACTGAGCAGGGAGCCCGATGTGGGGCTCAATCCTGGGACCCTGGGATTATGACCTGAGCCAAAGGCAGACACTTAACCAACTGAACCACGCAGGCGCCCCAAAGATGTAAGAATTCTTAACAAAATTTTAGCAAATTGAATCCAACATTATTTTTTAAAGACTAACATACCACAACTAAGTGCGGCTTATTCCAAGAATGCAAGGCTGCTTGAACATTCAAAAATAGATAACTGTAATTCATCACATTAATAGAAAAATCATATGATCATCACATTAGATGCAGAAAAAGTACTTGACAAAATCTACCATCCATTTAGGATAAAACTCCCATTGATGTAAAATAAAGGGAACTTTCTCAGTTTGATAAAGGGCATCTATAAAAAATCTACAGTAACATATATCATAGCAAAATGCTTTCTCCCTAATCTCGGGATCAGTGCAAAAATGTCATTCTCACCCCTTTCATTCAACATTGTTCTAAAGGTCTACCCATGCAATAAGGCAATAAAGAGAAATGAAAGGCATATGAATTAGAAGGGAAGAAGGAGGGGCACCTGGGTGGCTCAATTGGTTAGGCATTAGCTTGATTTCAGCTCAGGTCATGATCTCAGGGTAGTGACATAGAGCCCCACATGGGGCTCCAGGCTGGGTGTGGAGTCCGCTTAATATTCTCTCTCTCAAAAAAAAAAAAAAATCTCTCTCTCCCTCTGCCCCTCCCCCCTCTTAAAAAAAAAAGAGAAAGGAAGAAGTAGAACTGTCTTTATTCTCAGTTGACTTGATCATCTACGTAGAAAATTCTAAGAAATCCTAAGAAAAAATGAGTTCAATAAGGTGGCAGGATACAAGGTCAATATTGAAAAATCAATTGTATTAACAGAATGGAAAGACAAGCCACAGACTAGGAGAAGATATTTTTGAAACACATATGTAATAAAGGGCTTGTATCTACAATATACAAAGAATTCTTGGGACACCTGGATGTCTCAGTGGGTTAAGCATCTGACTCTTGATCTCAGCTCAGGTCTTGATCTTGGAGTGGTGAGTTTGGGCCCCATCTTGGGCCCCACACTGGGCATGGAGCCTACTTAAAAAATAAATAAATAGGGGTGCCTGGGTGGGTCAGTCGGTTAGGCAGCCAACTCTGGATTTCGGCTCAGGTCATGATCTTGGGGTCCTGGGATTGAGCCCCGTGTTGGGCTCTATGCTCAGTGGGAAGTCTGCTTCAGGATTCTCTCCCTCTCTCTCTGCCCCTCCCCCTGCTCACTGTCTCTCTAAAATAATAAATAAATAAATCTTTAAAAATTAATTAATTAATTAAAATATACAAAGAATTCTTAAAACTAAAAAAAAAAATTAAAAATGGGCAAAAGATCTGAACAAACACCTCACCAAGAAGATATACAAGTAGCAAATAAGCATGTGAAAAGATGCTCAACATCATGTGTCATTAGGGAATTGCAAATTAAAACAGTAATGAGATGCCATATACAGCTATTAAAACAGCTAAAGTCCAAAACACTGACAACAAATGCTGGTGAGTATGTGCAGCAACAGGAATTCTCATTCATTACTGGTGGGAATGTAAAATAGTACAGCCACAGGACACCTGGGTGGCTCAGTAGGTTAAGCGTCTGCCTTTGGCTCAGGTCATGATCCCAGGGTCCTCGGATCGAGCCCCACATCAGCTGCTTGCTCAGCAGGGAGCCTGCTTCTCGCTCTGCCTGCCGCTCCCCCCGCTTGTGCTCTCTCTCTCTCAAATAAATAAAATCTTTAAAAAAAAAAATAGGGGCGCCTGGATGGCTCAGTCGGTTAAGCGACTGCCTTCGGCTCAGGTCGTGATCCTGGAGTCCCGGGATCGAGTCCCGCATCGGGCTCCCTGCTCGGCGGGGAGTCTGCTTCTCCCTCTGACCCTCCCCCCCTCATGCTCTCTCTCTCTCTCATTCTCCCTCTCAAATAAATAAATAAAATCTTTTAAAAAAAATAGTACAGCCACTTTGGAATGAAGTTTGGTGGTTTTTAACAAAAAAAGCATAGGTTCACCATCCACCAATCACACTCCTAGGTATTTACCCAAATGAGTTGAAATCACATTTACACAAAAAGCTGCATATGAATGTTTACACCAGCTTTGTTCATAATTGCCAAAAATTGAAAGCAACTAAAATACCCTTCAATAGATGAATGGATAAACAAACTGTGGTACATTGAAACAATGGAATGTCATTTAGCAATAAGAAGAAATAAGCTATCAAGCCACAGAAACACATAGAGGAAACTTAAATGCCTAACACTAAGTGAGAGAAGCCAGTCTGAAAAGGCTACATGCTCTATGGTTCCAACTATATGACATTATCTGTAAAAGGCAAAACCAAACAGTAAAAAGATCAGGTTGCCAGGGATTCAGGAGGAGGGAGGAATGAATAGGTGGAACACAGGTGATTTTTTAGGGCCATAAAACTATTCTGTATGATACAGTAATGGTGATTATATGACATTATGTATTTATCAAAACCCACAGGATGTACAAAACAGTGAACCCTAGTATAAGCTACAGACCTTAGTTAATAATAATGTATCAATATTGGTTCATAAATTATAACAAATGTACCACACTAAAACAAGATGTTAATAATAGGGAAAGGGGCGCCTGGATGGCTCAGTTGGTTAAGTGTCCTTCTAGTGATTTTGGCTCAGGTCATGATCTCATGGCTCGTGGGATTTAACCTCAAGTTGAGTCAGTCTCCCTGATTAGCAGGGAGTCTGCTTGAAGGTTCTCTCCATCTGTCCCTCCCCCCACTCGTGCATGGGCACACGCACTCTTTCTCTCTCAAATAAATAAATCTTTAAAAAAATAATAGGGGAAAGAGGGGAAGGGGTGGAGGTATATGGGAACTGTTACTTTCTGCATCATTTTTCTATAAACCTAAAATTGCTCTGAAAAATAAAATCTATTTTTAAAAATCAATTGTATTTCTATCTACTGACATTAAACAATTAGAAATTGAAATTTAAAAAATACTATTGATAATAGCATCAGAAATATAAAACATTTAGCAATAAACTTGATGAAAGAGTATAAGAGTATAAGAGTATAAAAATTCTTAAAATAATAATATCAAAGAACAACAAAAAAATAAAAATATAAATTAAAAAATTAAAAAGTAATTAATTAATTAAATTTAAAAAACAACAAAGCGTTGGTGAGGATGTGGAAAAATAGGAACACTTGTGCAAACTTGTGCTGCCACTGTGGAAAACAGTATGGAAGTTCCTCAGAAAGTTAAAAATAGAACTATCCTATTATCCAGGAATCACACTACTGGGTATTTACCCCCAAAATACAAAAACACTAATTCAAAGGGATACATGCACCCCTGTGTTTATTGCAGAATTATTTACAATAGCCAAATTATGGAAGCAGCCCAAGTGTCCATCAACAGATGAATGGATAAAGAAGATGTGAGATAGATAGATAGATAGATAGATAGATAGATAGATAGATAGATGATAGATACATGCCATAAGAAAAGACTGAAATCTTGCCATTTGCAACAACATGGATAGAGCAAGAGACTATAATGCTAACAGAAATAAGCCAGTCAGAGAAAGACGAATACCATATGATTTCACTTATATGGAATTTAAGAAACAAACAAAAAATGAGCAAAGGTTAAGAAAGAGAAAGAGGGAGAAACCAAGAATCAGACTCTTAACTATAGAGAACAAACTGATGATTACCAGACGAGAGGTGGGTTGGGGGATGGGTGAAATAGGTGATGGGGATTAAAGAGTATGCTTTATCAATTAATGATAATAATCAGAACATTTTAAAGACCTAATACGGAGAGAGACATACTATGCTTATGGATCAGAAGACATTATGTGGGGGTGCCTGAGTGGCTCAGTCAGTTAAGCATCTGCCTTCAGCTCAGGTTGTGATCTCAGAGTCTGCCTGGCTCAGGTCATGATCCCAGGTCTTGGGATCAAGCCCCACAGCGGGCTCCCTGCTCCGCGGGAGGCCTGCTTCTCCCTCTCCGTCTGCCTGCCACTCCCTCTGCTTGTGCTCTCTCCTTTTCTCTCCCTCTCTGTCAAATAAATAAAATAAAATATTTTTTTAAAATAAGATAAAATTTATGGGGCGCCTGGGTGGCTCAGTCGTTAAGCATCTATCTGCCTTCGGCTCAGGTCATGATCCCAGGGTCCTGGGATGGAGCCCCGCATCGGGCTCCCTGCTCTGTGGGAAGCCTGCTTCTCCCTCTCCCACTCCCCCTGCTGTGTTCCTGCTCTCACTATCTCTCTCTCTGTCAAATAAATAAATAAAATCTTTAAAAAAATAAAAATAAATAAAATAAAATAAGATAAAATTTAAAAAATAAAATAAGATAAAATTACTAAACAAAAGTAACACATGTTACATGCAATAACATGAAGCAATCTCAAAATACATATGCTGAGTGAAAGAAGTCAGACAACAAAAGATACATACAGATGAGTCCATTTATGTAGTCCATTTACATACAATTTAAAATCCCACTATATTACAATTTATTCTATATATTTAAATATATAAATACTGTATTATGTATAACCATGTAATCATATACAATAGAGAATTCTAGAAAATGACAACTAATCTATAGTACAGAAAGTCCTGGCTAGTGCTTGTCAAGGATAAAGGGGCGAAAGGGGGAGGAAAGGAAGGGCTTACCAAGGTGCATGATGTACTGCAGGGCAATGTATATCTTCATTATCCTGATTGGGGAAAATGGTTTCACAGTGTATTCATATGTCAAAATTCACCAAACTGTACTATTTATATATATGCAGTTTACTGTATGTCATTTCTATTTCACAGAGCGTAAGAAAATGCAATGTATAACAAGGTGACCCTATGTTTTCACCTGTGAGATACACAAAAATGAAACAGAATGATAGGGTTCTGATTTGAAGATAGCAAATTACACCCAGGCATCTGACTCTTCAGTTCACCCCAATCTTCCATCCTAAGTGCCCAAGGAAATAATAAGATAAGATCTTAAAAGGAAATCCAACAGAAATCAAAGGGGAAGCACTCAGGCTACAGCAAGAACTCATCCAATTTTCAGTTAATTTAGTTGACAGTATTTCCTTAATAGTTTTGCTTGGTCACTAATTTTTCTCAAATCATTGGTGGCCACAGCTGGGTATCTGTAGTAGAAAGAATGAGGAGGTAGCATCAGGCAGAGCATTCCATCCTCTCTGTCTTTCTTTTGGGGTCTGTCTCTCGGGGAAATCCCCAAAGACCCTATCGGATGGTTCTTCCAGGCATGCTAAGAACTGACCTGCATTGGTAACTTTTGTCTTTATTGGTAACGTGGGTATAAGGAATAGTTACTGAAATTGAGAAGATCAAAGGACTCTAAGAGCTAGGGAGCCATCCAGATAAGAAATGGGGGAGGGGCGCCTGGGTGGCTCAGTCGTTAAGCGTCTGCCTTCTGCTCAGGTCATGATCCCAGGGGCTCAGGTCATGATCCCAGGGTCCTGGGATCGAGCCCCACGTCGGGCTCCCTGTTCCGTGGGAAGCCTGCTTCTCCCTCTCCCACTCCCCCTGCTTGTGTTCCCTCTCTCGCTGTCTTTCTCTGTCAAATGAATAAATAAAATATTTTTAAAAATTAAAAAAATAAAATTAAAATTAAAAAAAAAGAAATGGGGGAGATGCTGAGAGAAGCTAGAAGGAGCAAGGAAGGAGTGGCTGGCCTTGCAGGTTTGGGGGATTCTCTCACCTTATCACTCTCTCCTGCCCCTCCCAGTTTTTCTTTCTCTTTGTCCCTTTCTCCCTCCAAAGTAAGGTTTCTGAGCTCCTCCTCTTCATGGTTGTCTTAGAGGATAATTGATGAGCCTGCCCTCCTGCCTCTGTAGCCAGGTTCGCTCAATAGCCTTCAATAACATGTACTTTGGGGGCCCTTTTCAGCCACTCCTCCCCCAGCACTGTTGCCCCTGCTGCCCAGGGTTCATGGAGTTTCTTCGCAAGCAGAACCCTAGCACTTCTTTCATAAATGCTTGGCTGTTTGTCATGCAGATACTTTTCCACTTCAGTTTTTTTATTTCATTTAAAAAGTAATATATCTGAAAGGCAGACATACAGACCAATGAACTAGAACAGAGAGCCCAGAAATATGCCCTCACATATGTGGTCAAACGATTTTGACAAATGCCAAAACCATTCAATGGGGAAAGGACAGTCTTTTCAACAAAAGGTGCTGGGAAACTGGATATCCACATGCAAAAGAATAAAGTTGGACCCTTACCCAACATTATATACAAAAAACCCAAAATGGGTCAAAGTCCTAAATATAAGAACTAAAACTATAAAATCCTTAAAATAAAACAGGGCAAGGGGTTGCCAGGGTGGCTCAGTTGGTTAAGCGTCTGACTTCGACTCAGGTCATGATCTCAGGGTCCTGGGATCCAGCCCTCCATGCGGCTCTCCTCAGCAGGGAGTCTGCTTGTCCCTCTCCCTCTGCCCCTCCCCGGCACGTGTGCATGCTCTCTCTCTCTCTAAAATAAATAAATAAATAATCTTAAAAAAATTTTTTTTAAATAAAACAGGACAAAAGCTTCAGGACATTGGATTTGGTGATGATTTCTCAGATATGAAACCAAAGACACAGGCAACAACAACAAAAATAGACAAATTAGGCTTCCTGAAAATGCAAAAAATTTGTGCATCAGAAGACACTATTAACAGAGTAAAAAGGCAATCCACAGAATAGGGGAAATATTTGCAAATATCTGATAAAGGAGTAATATCCAGAATGTGTAGAGAGCTCCTAAAACTCAACAACAAATAATCAATTCAGAAATGGACAAAATATTTGAATAGACATTGTCCCAAAGAAGATATACAAATGGCCAATAAGCACATGAAAAATGCTCAACCTCACAAATCATTAAAGCAATGCAAATCAAAACGATGATGAGATACCACCATATACCCATTATGTTGGCTACTAAAAACAAAAACAAAACCAAAACCAGAAAATAACAAGTGTTGATGAGAATGTGGAGAAACTGGAACCCTCTTGGGCTGTTGTTTGGAATGTAAAATTGTGCAGCTGCTATGGAAAACAGCATGGCCGTTCCTCAAAAAATTAAAAATAGAACTACCATATGATCCAGCAACCCTATATGTGGCTATATATGCCAAAGAATTGAAAACAGGGCTTCAAAGAGGCATTTATACACCCATGTTCATTAGGTAGTGTTATTCCCAGTAGCTAAGATGTGGAAGCAACCCAAGGTCCCTCAAGAGATGAATGAATAAGCAAAATGTGGTATATTCATACAATAGAATGTTATTCAGCCTTAAAAAGAAAGGAAATCCTGTCACATGCTACAACATGGATGAACCTTGAGGATATGCCAAGTAGAATAAGCTAGTCACAAAAGGGTAACTACGAGGTATCTAAATGCATAGAAACAAAGTAGAACCGTGGTTGCCCTGGCCTGAGGGGAGAGGGAATGGGGAGTTACTGTTTAATAAGTACAAAGTTGCAGTTTTACAAGATGAAAAGAGTTCTGGGGATGGATGATGGTAATGGTTGCGCATTACGAATGTATTTAATACCACTCAACTGTACACTTAAAAATGGTTAAGATGGAAAAAAAAATGGTTAAGATGGTAAATTTTATGTTGTGTGTATTCTGCCACAATAAAAAAAATGAGGGGAAAAATATATATACATGAACAAGTTATAAACAATTCAATAGCAAAAAAAAAAAAAAAGTATATTGTAAAAAAAAGAATTCTCCCTTCATTCACCCACATTTACCAGTGGTCCCTTTCCCATGTGAGCCCTGAAGTTGCCTCATATACTCTTTGGAGACTCTCACACATATAACATTTTGAACACTGTGTCTGGCTTTCTTTGCTTTGACTTAGCCCTATGTCCTGATGTGCTTCATATGAGATTATATAAAACTTCATTATTTTTAATGGTTGCACACTGGCCCATTTTATGAATGCATACTTATTATTCCATTTGCATAAAGTTCCTAAATAGGCAAAACTAACCTTTGGTGTTAATTCAGGAAAGCAGTCACCTCGGAGGAGGAGCCGGGCAGCGACTGAGAGGAGCGGGTAGCTTCTGGGGTGCTGCTCATGCTCTGTTTCTTAAACTCAGTTATGGTTATACAAGTGTGCCCACATTGTAATAATTCATTGAAATGTGATTTCTGCACTTCTCTGTATAATGTTGTGCTTCACTTTTACCAAATTTAATCTCACAGTTTAGTGGGAAAGGTGTAAGTAGAAGCAAATAACCATGGCTCAGTTTGGTAAATGAATTTAGGACTCGATCCCTTGCACCCTTGAGGCAACAGACCCCCGTGGGGCTGGAGGCTGCGGGCATGCTGACCTCAGCTGTTCTAGCTGGATAGCCCCGGACTAGCTACAGAGTTGCGAGGCCCCTCGATCCCCACATCTGCGAAATGGGAATAAGAATACAGCTACCTGACAGTTATTGCAAGGATTTAATATAATCTGTGGGGCGCCTGGGTGGCTCAGTTGGTTGAGCGACTGCCTTCGGCTCAGGTCATGATCCTGGAGTCCCAGGATCGAGTCCCAGGATCGAGTCCCGCATCGGGCTCCCTGCTCGGCGGGGAGTCTGCTTCTCCCTGTGACCTTCCCCCCTCTCATGTGCTCTCACTCTCTCAAATAAATGAATAAATAAAATCTTTAAAATATATATATATATATAATCTATGCAAAATGGGTAGAAGTGCTCCGCAAACACATAGCATGTGTTCGATTAAAGCCAGCTACCAAGTTACCACAGAACTGTAATTTTTACACGGAAAAGGATTCTCCCCAGGGCTCGGTAAAGAAATGCTTTGGGTAAAATACCCAGCCCCGGCCTCCTCGGGGATTACGAGCTCACGAAGTAGCGTGGTCGCAGGTGCTGCCGCTCGGGAACGAAGTCTTCCAGGACAGGTGAGTCTCAGGACCCCCTAGACTCTGCCCGGGTCCCCTTTAAGAGCCGAGCCATGACGTCACCCCCGCCCCCCCAAAACACTGCGCAGCCTACCTTGGAAGCGCTCCTGCAATACTTCCGGGAGGCCTCAATTGGCTGGTCAGCACCCGGAGGCCCCGCCCCTTTGCCCGCAGCAGGCCCGGGGCGCCCGCCGTCAATCCGCACGAGTGGGAGCGGTGATTGGCCGGGGCGGGGGGGGGGCGCTCTCCAGCAAGGCCCGCGGGGCTAGCGTAGGCTGCGCGCGCGGGATGGGAGGGGCGCGGCACCGTGTCTAGAGCGGCCGCGCTCTAGGTCCGCACGCCCGCCGGTCGCTCCTGCAGCCCCCCGCTGGGCAGGGCCGGCCCGGCCGGGCCATGGAGTCCTACGACATTATCGCCAACCAGCCCGTGGTCATCGACAACGTGAGGCCCGGCAGTCGGGGGGGAGGACGGGCGCCCTGCCCCCGGGGGCGCACGCGGCGGCGCCGGGAGGGACCCCCGCCAGTCTCCACTAGTCCTCCATGCACTGCCCGCCCGCCACGTCCGCCTAGGGCTCTCCTGCTCAGCTGGCTCTGTCGCCCGGGCCTTGGGGCCAGCCCCTCCACCGGTGCAGCGGAGCTCCTGCCCGAAGCGCCCCCCCACCCCCGACCCCGAGCCCGGCGGGGGCGTACTGGAGAGGCAGGGGATCCATCTGTCTGGCGACACTTGATCAGCATCCGGAGTGCTGGAGTGACAGCCCGACGGCCCAGCCATGCACCCGTGTGTCAGGCCTGGGGATGCACTCTGAGCACTTCTTGGTTGGAAGGGGGGTCACTGGTTAGGTTTCGGCCCCAGCCCCTTTACCCCCTTCTCGGGCTCTGGGTGCCCCTCCTCGTGGAAGAGGAGAGATAGCATTTGTCCTTTTGCACAGTGCTGGTCTGATCTTTCAGAGAGAATTCGCTTGGTGACCTCTACAACAGCACTTCCCAAGAGGCTGCAACTCTTAGCAGGATGCCCAGAGTGGACAGGCCCTACTGGGCTCTTTGACTCGTCTGCCAACCACATATCCAGCATCACCTGGTTGGCCACTTGGCTACTTTGACCCTCTCCTGAAGTACTCCTTGCCGGAGCTGAGCAGAAATTCCACAGCTAGCAGGACAGTGGGGAGAGTTCGGATAATGGTTTGGAAGCTTCAGAGAAAAGTTGCCTGGTTTCCTTGTGGCCTTGTCCTTCAGCACTGAGGCTCAGCATATTTTCAGCTGGCCTCTGAGGATTTCTGACCTCAGAACTTTCCGGGCCATGGGAGGAAAATGAAGGGCAGGAGATCTATAGATCTGCCCCTAGCTGGGTACCTGCCTGAGCTGTGTGTGCCTTGGAGTTTTTGATTATGACTCACTCCTCTTTCTGGGATGTGTCTCCCTCCCACATGACCCCCATGTAATCCTGAATGGCTTTTTTTTTTTTTTTTTCCCCTCGGAGTATCCACGTGGGCTCCTAGAATCACAGCAGGGGATGTTTAATAAGAAGGCGAGAACTGGGCTCGGAGGTCCTCTCCAACAGGCTACAGGAAGGACTAGGACACTTCTTTCTTGGTGGGCAGATCATTCACTTAGGCTAACCAACAGGCTTAGGAGTTCAGAGGATAACCTTCCTGGTCCCCGTGGGCTTCCAGCCCCTCCTCTCTAACGAGAGGATGTTTATTTCTGCACTGCACCAAAAGGTTGTGACGGTGATCTGGGGGAAGTGAGGTTGAGAGGCTGATTCCTTCATTAGTGGGAGGTTTCTAGATCAGGTTCCCTTTAAGATCCTAAGTCTAGTTTCCATGCTGGAGCAGTGGCGGGACCAAGTTCTTTACCTGTAGTCTTTGGAGAAGCCACTTGAAGAGAGGTGCCAGTTGTCACTGTGTACACAGTGATCTTCCCCGGGTGGGTCCTGTATGAGGTCAATGTCTGCTGGGATGGGAGGTGGGGGTGGCCAGGGGCTATTGAAAAAAAAAAACTATGCTTGGAGGTTGCTTCTAGCTGACTTTGGGGAGTAGCTTATGCTGCTATGGATTCTTCCTGCCTGGAACTGACCCTAGAGTGTGCAGAGGAGGATGTACTTCATGTTTTCTCAATCTCCACAATATTGACATAGATAGATAGTTCTAGATAATTCTTGGTGTGTGAGGGGCTGGCCTGTGTATTGTAGGATATTTGGTAGGATCCCTGGCATCTACCCCCTAGGTGCCAGTAGCCCTCTCCCCCTGCTCTCCCCTCCCCAGTCTCCAGACATTGTCAAATTTGGGAGGAGGGGTGTAAAATCACCCCCTAGTTGTGAATCCCTGGTGTCCTTGTAAATGATCTTGCCCTCTTGGCAGGATCTCAGACTTCCTCCGCGGGCTGCCATGATGGAGCCCAGTTCTCTCTACTGCAGGGCACTGCCTTCATCTGGAGGTGTATGTCAGGAGCTAAACATTGTTTTTCCTTGCAGGGTTCGGGTGTGATCAAGGCTGGCTTTGCAGGAGACCAGATTCCCAAATACTGTTTCCCAAACTAGTAAGTGTTGCTCAGGCAGCAGCCCTAACCTTTTTGTTGGATTCCTAGAAGAACACTGGCTCTCTGTCACAGCTCTCTTTGAAGCCAACTCTTGCCCCCCACCTATAAGGGAAAACACCCGACTTGTGAGGCTAATGCTGTTACCGGCTCTGGAAGGACAAGACAAGTGCTGTGGGCTTCCTCCTTTGAAGTCTCATTTTGGTCCCCCCTTGAGCCAGGGAGGAAGGAGAAGCCACCAGCATTCTGTTGGGAACAGGGTGTCATAGCAGCAGCAAGAATGGAAGGGAGACAGCTCTGGGAGCAAAACCTAAACCTAGAGGAGAAAGAGTGGAGCATTAATGCACAGCCATCCTTTCCTCCCAGGAAATGTTTCTTTCAGAGCTTGTTTATTTTCCAACTCTAGAAAATAATGGGTTTCGGTCAAGGGGAGTGTTTCCCTGAATAGAGCCAGTGACAGCAGGGGTAAGAGGGGGGAAAGCACGAAATAAACCTGGAGTGCTCCTTCAGCTACTGTAGCCCATCGGGAAGTTTTTCCTAGGTGGTGCTTCTTCTCAAATCCTGGAGGTTTTAGAGGGATTGGCCTAAGCAGGGGCATTGGGGGGTCCCAAAGTGGCTGGCTATACCAAGAACCCCAGGCCTGGTCTGGGGACAGGGCCAGCTTGGAGCACCAAGCACTCAGTAGGGCTTCAGCTTTCTTTTCTGAACCCCACTTCGGTACAATTAAAAGTTCCTATTGATGTGCAGGGAACTTGGGGCAAATTTTGGAATGGTAGGTCGTCCAGTCGTCCAAGAACTGAATCTGTATTCTGAAAGCCCTGGCAGTGGGCAGGGGCAGGATCAAATGAATGAGAGAGGGGTGCACAAGGGAGCCATGACCCAACTTTGGGACCTTGGTCTGTAGACAGTGGCGGCAGCCCTGCCCTCCTGAAATCAAGAGCGTGGGCTGAGTCATTGTGGCTACAGAAGCTGACCCTCTGCCAGGGCTGGACCATGAAGGGCCCGAGATTCCAGAGCTCTCTGCCTTCTCTGGGAGGGAGGGTGGCAAATGGAAAGGATACCTTTTCTTCTGACCCTGAGCATGCCATCCTGCCGAGGCCTGCTCTGTAGGCTCATATCCCCTAGGCCTGGGTTCTGGCCTTTGCCACGTGGCCACGTCCAGATGCTTTGGAGCAGTTACCCTTTGACCACAGAGTTAGACTGGTTTTCCTGGACGTGGGCTCACCCATGCCCCCCACCCACCTTGCTGACTCGACCTGTCCTTGCAGTGTCGGGCGCCCTAAGCACATGCGAGTGATGGCTGGAGCCCTGGAGGGGGACCTCTTCATTGGACCAAAAGCAGAGGTAACACCTGTGGGGCCTGCCTTTGCCTGGGCTTGGGGTCTTCATAGTCCCGGGAACATGGGCTCGTGGTCAGAGCTATACCTCCCGAGAGGGAATCTATTTTCTGGAGCCATCTGTCTGGTATCTTCCTGGGCTCTCAAGGCTCCAGCTCGGAAACGCCCTGAGATGGCACGAGGGTTCCTGTATGGGGGAACAGACTACTTCAGGCCCTGTCTTATAGAGTGATTTGGAAGCTACAGAGGAGAGTTGATTAAAAAATGACTTAAGAGTCTGGATCCCTCAGACTTGATGACTGATAGAAATGAGTGTCGTGGGGCCACCTCTTACACGCCAGGTGGGGTGGCTTGTCTAAGTGCTGCACGGCCAGAGGAGGCCCCGGGGGGAGGAGCGGAGGTGTAGGAGGGCAGCAGCAAGTGCAGTTTAGGCACCTGGGGGACACAGTGGGAGGGGGCCTGAGCCAGGGGTGCAGAGATGCGGGCCTCTCAGGAGGTGGGGCCGGTAGGAGCCATGGCTGTGGGTGAGAGGGGTCCGGTGGTGTTTGGTGAAAGGGGGCACGCTCTGGGGGGCCACTGAAGTGCAGGTCCATGCAGGACGTGTGAGCAGTGGCTGAAAAGCTGGAAGGAGCGGTGAGCAACAGGTGACCACAGGAGAGAACAGCGTGGGATGGGCCACAAGGCAGCTCCTGGCTCGGGAGCAGTCACCGCAGAGTGGTGGGGAAGGAAACTGGGCAGTGTGAGGGGAGAAGAGGGGAGAATGTGTTGGCGGCAAGTAGAGAAGCCCCCGAAGCACAGCCAAGGGAGGAAGGGGAGGACTAGCATGGGAGGGAGCACGTCACCACCCTCGCTGTCCCCTGCCAGTTGAAGCTGACTGGGCCCTGAGGGCCTGAGAAGCTGCTGCTGGACAGAGGAGCCTGTGCTGAGTGTAGGACCTGCCACCAGGCTTGGGGACACCCAGGAAGCAGTGGTGGTTCTATTCAGGGCAGATGAAGGGGCGGCTTCCAGGAAGGCGGAAAGCGGTTGCTGGAGAGGGGCCCGGCGCTCCGGCTGACCTTCCCACCTTACCCCGCAGGAGCACCGGGGGCTGCTGGCCATCCGCTACCCCATGGAGCACGGCGTGGTGCGGGACTGGAACGACATGGAGCGCATCTGGCAGTACGTCTACTCCAAGGACCAGCTGCAGACTTTCTCCGAGGAGGTGTGACAGGCGGCCCCAAATTCCCCGCTCTGCCCTCGCTCTGCCGTCTCGCTGCTCTTTCCTTCCTGGTTGTGCTGCCCCACTTCCTCTGCATTTTATTAGTGCCTGCTGCCTCTTCGTGGCGTGGATGCGGGTCCGCACAGTCGGTGGCTGCCAAGTCGAGTTCTCCAGAGAAAGCGGGATCTTTGGAAGGGGAACTGCTGACAGACAGTGCGCTGTTGCCCTCGGGCAGGACGGCAGACTGCAGTGGCCTGTGCTCGCAGCGGGGGGTTGGCCGGCTGGGAAGATCCTTCTAGGACCTAGCACGTTGTCTGCGCATGCCTAAACCCTGCCATCTCTTGTAGCATCCTGTTCTCCTAACGGAGGCTCCACTCAACCCGAGTAAGAACCGGGAGAAGGCAGCAGAGGTGTTCTTTGAGACCTTCAATGTGCCAGCCCTGTTTATCTCCATGCAGGCCGTGCTCAGCCTGTGAGTGCTCCCCAAGCCCTGGGGGTCTCCTGGGTCCCCGTCCTCCCTGCGGCCGTCCTCCTGCTCGTGTCTCACTTCCCCATAGAAACAGCCCCCTGGTAACTGTTCCTTTGGGGAGTTCCTCAGGTCCCTTTTTCAGACCCGATAATGCACATGTCCCAGGGTCCCTTCCAGGGGTGAGGAGGGCCCTGTGCCTCAGTGGCTGAGATGAAGGGATGCTGACCTGGTGACAGGTATGCAACAGGACGCACGACGGGAGTGGTTTTAGACTCGGGGGACGGGGTCACTCATGCTGTCCCCATCTACGAGGGCTTTGCCATGCCGCACTCCATCATGCGCGTGGACATTGCTGGCCGTGACATCTCCCGCTACCTCCGGCTACTGCTGCGCAAGGAAGGAGTTGACTTTCACACCTCAGCCGAGTTTGAGGTTGTCCGGACCATCAAAGAGGTGACAGACGGCAGGAGGGTGTGGAGGCAGGCTGGGTGCGGCAACGGGACATGGCGGCACCAAGGCGTGAGGTTGAGCCCCGGGTGTGGGTTTCCCGGTTGCAGCCTTCTGAGCGTTGTGTCCCTGCCTACCGCAGCGAGCCTGCTACCTCTCCATCAACCCACAGAAGGACGAGGCTCTGGAGACGGAGAAGGTGCAGTACACCTTGCCAGATGGCAGCATGCTCGACGTAAGTTGCCCGGCCTGGCACTGGGGGGGTGGCGGTGATGCTGGTATCTGGAGGAAGAAGAGGCCCCCTCAATCTTGTGTTCCAAAGGTGGGGCCAGCGCGGTTCCGGGCCCCTGAGCTGCTGTTCCAGCCAGACCTGGTAGGTGATGAGAGTGAGGGGCTCCACGAGGTGCTGGCCTTCGCCATCCACAAGTCCGACATGGACCTTCGCCGGACGCTGTTTGCCAACATCGTGCTTTCGGGTGGCTCCACGCTTTTCAAAGGTAGCCCCATTTGGGAGGTGGCGATCAAGACTAAGGTACCATCAGGACTTAGACCACAACCCCCTCCCTGGAGCCTAGGACGTGGCCCATTTTCTATTGGCTTTTTGGTACTCAGCATTTATTTTTTTAAGAGAAAGGCTTAAAATTAAATTTTACTGACTTTGTAAGTAGGTGATAAGTTCACGTAAGATCTGAAATGTGTGAGATGACGTCTCCTTTTCCCCACTGTCTTGGTCGCCCCGCCCCCTCCCCTGGCAGGTACGGGTTCCTCAGCTGTGCGCTCAGCAGCACTGTGCAGGTGAAAGCAAAAGTGCGTTGCCCCTTGCTCCCGCTTTTACACCCTCATAACACGCTCCCCACGCTGCACACCGTGTATTTGTCATGTAGCCCCATATCTGGAAGGTCTTTCCCCATCCATGTGAGCTCTTTCATACGGCCATGTGGTATTTCACTGAATGGATGCGAGGTTGTTGCAGCCATCTCTAATCAGAGAGGTGCTGCATCGGATAACCTCACACAGTAAGAATATCCCTAAAGGGGAAATCCCAGGAGACTTGCTGAGTCAGAGGGTGGGCATAGGTTCTTGTTATCTGGTAGATACCGCCAAAGTGAGTCCCCCAGGGCCCTCCCAGCACTGCATGTGATCTTTGCCTCTGTGATGGGCAGAAATGGTAGGTATTTTCCCCTGATTTGCCATTTACCTGTGACTTTGCTTTGGATGGAAGAGTGCAGGAGCCAGACCGAGGTGTGTGACTCGGGGTTCCCTCTCACGCTGCCTCTCTGAGGAAGCTGGGCCCACCTCAGGCATGGTGCTCTTTCCTGCCCTTGGGGTGGCTCGCCCCCCTTCTTGATCCTGGAAAGAACTAGTAAAAGAAGGCTGGCAGCAGCTGGGGACACCAGAGGGTAGAGATGGGGCTGCTAGTGGTAAGGGGGTTCAGATACGGGCTCTGGGCTCAGCCAGCCTTGTGTTCACAGGCTTCGGTGACCGATTGCTAAGTGAAGTGAAGAAGCTTGCCCCAAAGGATGTCAAAATCAAGGTGAGGTTACAGGGAGCTCCGTGGGGCATGGGGGTGCTGGGCAACCTTGACTGTGGGGGAGGAAAGGGCAAATGCCCCCTCGACATCCTCTCACTCCCAGCTCAGCTCGGCCGCCTCCTCCGTGTCCGGCCGCTCCCACTGCTCCCAGCTGATGCACTTGCTACCTGGCCTCGGGCCCTGAGGGAAAGGTTCCCAAGGCTGGGGTGGGGGCTGCCGTGTGGGGTGGACAGTTACATTGCTGCTTGTTCCCTCTAGATCTCGGCCCCTCAGGAGCGGCTGTACTCCACGTGGATCGGGTGAGGCGGGGCTCACGGGGAGGGCCTGGGAGGAGACCATTGGCCCAGGCCAGGTGGAAGTGGGTGGATTTCCCTCCCAGGTAGAGGAGATGGAGCTCTGAGTGCCCAGAAATGGCCGATGGCCGAACGCTTGGGTCCACAAGAGTCTATCCCTCCCTTCTCACAGCGGCTCCATCCTGGCCTCGCTCGATACTTTTAAGAAGATGTGGGTATCCAAAAAGGAGTATGAAGAGGATGGCTCCCGTGCTATTCATCGTAAAACCTTCTAGTGCCCGAAGAGGTGTAGCGTGGTGCGAGAGTGGGAGCAGAGGGGAGTCAGAGCCCTTACCCCTTTCTGGTCTGGGCTCACATCCTAGGCCTAGAGTCCCCTGCATGCCCTGAACCCTGGGCAGATGGGGCAGCCATGCTTCCCTGCAGCCCTCCCCTGCGCACGCACACACACACACGCACACAAACCTGCGCACACACACACAGAGTAACATTTAGCTGCATGGATGGAGTCATGAGCTGGAACTTAGGAATTGAGGAGCCCAGCTTTGGATTGTTCCAGGGGTCTCCCCTGGCAGGGTCTTGTTCTGACCCTTGGGGCTGCTTCCCTAGGCTCCAAGGCCAGGATCCCTCCCAGAGCCAGAGTGCCTGGATGCCTGCGTAGCTAGCCTTGAGGCGTGGGTGGAGGGGTGGCCAGCGGCTCCCCACTGGTGCGTCACCGCTTCCTGTGCCACACCTAGGCATCCCTTACCCTATCGCATTCAGTCCTCCTGTCTTCCTAGGTGGATGCCTTGGTGTAGGCTGAGGACTGGGCAGTCTTCCATCCCCAGCCGAGAGTCTGGCCCAGGTACAGACCCTTTGAGCCAGGGCAGAGGATCACTGGGTCCGGGTGGCCACAGTTTATTGCGGTCTCCCTTCAAAGCACTTCATTGACACTGCTCCCTCTCCTTTACCTTAGTACCCGGGATAGGAAAGGGTTAACGGTCTTCCATTTGTTGAGAGGAAGCCACTTAATCTGGAGTCAGACCTAGAGGGAGTAAGGGGGGCACATTTCCTTTTCCCACCTCTCCCATGAAGGAGGTTTTCATTGACCCTGTGGCCAGGACCCCTACTTCCCTCTCCCAGATGTGTACAATAATTTAACACAGTTGCCTGAAAACTTTTTTTGTAAATCATTATAGTAATAATTATGGACAAGGCCTGGTGCGTGGCTCTGTTTCCTTGTGGTTCTTTGTGTTGTTGTTCACTCATCCATCCCTGGGGACTTTGAGAAAGGACCAGCAAGAAGGCAGCATGGTACTGGCTCTAGCTCAGAAGCCTGAGGGTTTCAGTGGTTGGCGGGGCAACGTGGCACAACCTGGGAGGCCCCAGGGGGTTGGGCTCTCAACCTGGTGGTAGAATTCCCCTGCCTCATTACCCACTTGCTGCAATCCACCAGGAGGAGCAGAGAACAAGGCTGCCTTCCCCAGCCTTATTCCTGGACAGGACCTCGTGGCAGGCAGGGCTTGGGCTCGGGGCATCTGCACCCGCCCATTCTGTCTGGGCACCTCTGCTGGCCCGCTCAGACATGGCCGAGGCTGACAGACCCAACAGTGATGTGGGCTCGGGTCAGGCCAGCTGGAAGGAGACTGCTGGGGGAGGTGGAGAAGGCTGTGTTGATGAGCTAAGCTCTGAAGGAAGAAGCTGAGTGGTGGGGGATGGGAGGGTACAGTGAGGCATGAGAGAGTTTGGTGACTGTCTGCCCTTTCCTTCCTTCATCAGGGATTTGGACACCTGCAGTATGTCCAGGGAGGTGCCACAGGTTTGGGGCCAGTGGTAAACAAGACAGGTCTTTGCCCCCAAAAACGTATGGGTTAGGGGAAGAAGATGGGACTGGCCATTTTGGTAGCATTGTGGGGCTGGGAAGAGGGGCATCCAACCCAGCAAGTGGTGGGCTGACTTGCACAGGTTCAGGAGGGGTCAGGCAGGTAGGGGAGGGTGTTCCTGGTTGAGGTAAGAACTCAAAGGGATGCCGGGGACCAGTGGGGCTTGAGAGAAGGGCATGGACCCAAGTGATGCCAAGTTAGCAGGGAAGGGTAAGTGGCCTCCTCTGGTTATAATGCAAGATAAACCCAAAAGGGAGGTTGGGGCCAGCTCGTGGAGGGCCTTGAGAGGGTTTTTAGCTGTGTCCTAGGTGATGGGCAGCCGGCCATGGGAGGATGGTTGTCATAGCCGTGTGTTGTAGGCATTTGGATTTGGTGGGGTTGAAGGAGGTCCGAGAGCTGAGATCAGGTAGTAAGGGAGAGCTGACTGAGGCCTATCGTCACAGGGCATTTTACCAGGCTTTGTGGTCACAAGGTAGTTAAGCCTGTATCTGCCCTCAAGGGGAAAACAATTTACAGAGAACGCTTTTTGGGGTTGGGTTCATGATACCACTTTCTCCAAACTACACAGGTTTGGAGCATTATTACTTTGACTCCTTTTCCTTACCTTCTCCACTTTCTGCCATTTACCAAGTTCGGTTGGTTCTTCTATAATGCCTTTCCTACCCGCTGCTCCTTTACTGTGCTGGCCTCTACCACCCTGTCTTATGACGCTAGCTTCATTCTCCCCCCTACCCAGTCCATTTGCTCTTGGATCTCAAGCCCACATAGCCTTGGTTCTGCCACTTCCTAATCCAAAATGTCAGGCAGTTCTCCACTGCCTGGCAGAAAAGAACTGAATTGATGTACCGCGGGTGAAATCCCCTTCATGAACTACATGCTGCATTAAATTCAGGCCCGTTGGGATCTGTTCCTTTCCTGTTGTAGGTTCACACATCATCATGCTTTGCCCGCCAGCTTCTACTCTCTGCCGGGAATGACTTTGCCTCATGTCTGTCAAAATCCCATCCTCTAAGGCCAAGCACAATGCAGCATCCTCCCCACTCCCTCTTCCAGCAGGGACAGTACGGTTACAGATCTCTGGTCATGCCAGGTTTCCCACTGTTGGAGAAAAGCTACAGACAAAAAGGTGGTAAGGCTAGAACGAACTTTGTGGTATTGGATTGGGATTGGAGGTAGGGACTCATGGTTTTTAATACACATACAGATAGATGCTGAAATAAATAGGCTTCAGTGTGTGAACGCTGGGGTTACAATGTATGTGCATATTTCCCAGCCGTGTCTGCTTAGAGGACCTAGACACAGTGACACCCCAGTAACAGGCACATACAGTGCTTCTAAATACCACTCTTCGGTAGAAGGAATCAGATCTGGAGGAATTCCAGATCTAGAGCAGAGAAAGTATAAAATAAGCCTGGAATATCTTGTGGTACCACAGAGTAAGGAAGTGCCCCCAAAAGGAGGAGGCTTGTCTCAAGGACACAGAAACCAACTTGAAGGAGCACCCAGTGATCAAATCTGTGGTGGATGGTAAGCCATAGAATAAAATACTTATGAGTCCACTCTGATATAAATAAACTGAATAGATGTAAACATAGGGGGAGGAGGGACAGTTCTTCCTTACAGTAGTTCAATTCCTGTAGAAGGAGCAATGGAAAATGGAAATCACCACAGGCAGGCAAACACCACAGTACTAATTGTTGTAGACAAAAATGGATGCAAACATTAGTGAGCAAAAGCAAGGACATTTGCATTGCTTCAGAGTATCTCCCCACAAGATAACTAGTAACTACAAAAAGGAAAAATAGTAACTTTATGGCGGAGAAACCTAGTGGATAGCACCTTAAACCAATGACCAAAGTGTGCCTCCGCAGTCATTAGTCACGGTCTCTTGAGGTGCTGTACTAAGTAAGGCTGCAGCGTCAACCGTGCTATTCCCATCACCTCAGTCTGGCCAGGGACAGACAGGCAAACCCAAACTCAGGGCATCCTACAAATTAACGGACCAGTTCTCTTACTCAAAAGTGACAGGTTATGAAGGTAAAGACAGCAACTGTCACAGATTGGAGAAGACTAAGGCATGACAGCGAAATGCAATGTGAGGTCCGGGACCGGACGAGGACCTTACTGGGAAAGCCGGCAAAATCAGTGAATAGCCCCGTGTGAGTGTGAATTTCCTGGTTTCAGTCATTGTGCTGTTAACATTAAGGGAGACCGGGTGGAGGGTAAACAGGAACTCTGTGCAGTCTCTGCAATTCTAAAATTACCTCAAAAGGGTGGCGGGCGGGGAGAGCTCAGGCTCAAGCTGTGTTCTGCATTCACAATCCTGTCACCACAACTAGCTAGCTGCATAATCCTGAGCTGTTCCTAGGATTCCCCATCTCTAAAATGGGGGTGATAATAATAGTACCTACCTCATGAGTTTATAAACAGCCTGGAAGGGTGAGCCTAGAACATTCTGTGCCGGAAAATTTAAAAAGTGCTCAAAGAATGATAGGGACATGTCAAAAGGCCACAGGTGCCAACTTGAAGAAGCTCCTACCAGCCAAATTTGGAACAAATTAAACATCAGAAGCTAAATAATAGTTACGAATTATAATCCACTGAATATAATAAAGCATGAGTCCATTCTGATATAAACCAAAGTCTTGGTGAGGAGCATTTCAAAGTGTTGCCCGCATAAGATACTTACTAAGGAGCAACTGCACAGTGAAGTCTGACAGACGTTAGTTTAATCAGGTGACAAAGTGAACCCTGTCAGCAGTGGGACAAGGCAACATCACACGCCTAGCAGGAAGAGTGCAGCATCACCTCTGCAGTGCTCGTGCCCAAGACACATAATGCTGAACCCAGTCCTGGGGGAACATCAGACCAACCCGAGTTGGTGTAATTTTCAGAGGTCTGGAAAGACTGAGGAACTGTTCCAGAGTGGAGACGACTAAAGGGACATGACAACTAAAGGCAACATGGGATTCTGAACTGGCTCTATAAAGGATATTATAGGCACACTTAGCAACCCTTGAATAGGGCCTGAGGATTAAATGGCAGAACTGTATAAATTTTAACTTCCTGATTTTTGATGGTCATATTATAGGTATATAAAAGAACATCTTTGTAAAAAACATACACTGAAGTGCGATGGGGCATCAGATCAGCAGCTTACACTCAAATCGTTCCAGGAAACAAGTTTTTTATTCTGTATTTGCAGATTGTTTAATACCGTCAGAGTGAGGCTTATCTTCTTCCCTCGCTTCTATAGGCTACATTCCTTGCCTGGTATTCCTTCGCTTCTAGCCTCCTTCTTCCATCTTCAAAACAACAATGCTGCATCTCTCTGGCCATTCTCCCACAGTCACATCTCCCTTGGACTCTCTTCTGCTGCCCTTGAATTATTGAGCCCACCTGGATAATCCAGGATAATCTCCCTATTTTAAGGTCAGTTGATTTGCAGCCTTAATAACTTTTTACTACATTACCTAATGTAGTCACAGATTCGGGGACTAGATTATGGACATCTTTGGGGGCCATTATCCTGCCTACCACAATCTGGACATGTACTGGGGATTTTTCTTTCTTTAGGGGAGAATATGTTTTGTTTTTTTTTTAAAGCAATCTCAACATCCAGCGTGGGGCTCAAACTTTATAACCCTGAGATCAGGTCGCATGTTCCACAGACTGAGCCAGCTAAGCGCCCTGAGAATTGGGTACAGTTTTATTTTTATTTTTTTTAGATTTTATTTATTTGGCAGAGAGAGACACAGCAAGAGAGGGAACACAAGCAGGGGGAGTGGGAGGGAGAAGCAGGCCTTCCACTGAGCAGGGAGCCAGATGTGGGGCTTGATTCCAGGACCCTGGGATCATGACCTGAGCCGAAGGCAGATGCCCAACGACTAAGCCACCCAGGCGCCCCTGGGTAGTTTTAAAAAGCAAAGAGGGTCTTGAAATTGAGGGAGGGAGAAGATAAATCCAATCAATGACATATGGAGTCAAAAGCGCACCCTAAGAAGGGTGGAAAGGAAGACAGTGGAAAAGGAAGGGGGAATGCAGGAGGTAGGCCAGACAGAGGGGCTGAGTGGCAGTACCGGAGTAAACTCTTGCTTAGAACAGCATTTGAGGTGGGAGTGGTATGGGTAGATTTTTTTTTTAATTAATTTATTTATTTAAAGATTTTATTTGATAGAGACACAGCGCGAGAGGGAACACAAGCAGGGGGAGTGGGAGAGGAAGAAGCAGGCTTCCCCCTGAGCAGAGAGCCCGACGCAGGGCTCGATCCCAGGACCCTGGGACCATGACCTGAGCCGAAGACAGACGCTTAATGACTGAGCAACCCAGGCGCCCCGGTATGGGTAGATTTAATAGATAGCTAGGTATTCCCCTTCCCAAAGGGAATGGCCTTGAATGGCAGACAAATGCTCTAGCATTTCCTGGAAACCAAAGATAATGACAGCAAAGAATAGAAACAGCAGCTCTGACTATACCTTGAAGAGGAAGTAAGGCAACATTGGGGGAAATGACTTTTCTCCCTAAAGCTCCCCATCATCAGCTCAGCTCAAAGACCTAGTCTGGGGCGCCTGGGTGACTCAGATGGTTAAGCGTCGGCCTTCGGCTCAGGTCATGATCCCAGGGTCCTGGGATCAAGTCCCACATCGGGCTCCCTGCTCAGCAGGAAGCCTGCTTCTCCCTCTGCTTCTCTCTCTGTCTCTCATGAATAAATAAAATCTTAAAAAAAAAAAGACCTAGTCCGAACCAATTTTGTGGAGAAAGTAACTAAAGCCACCTCTGTGGCTAATCCCAACAAAAACAGAAAGGTACCAGTTCCATTTTACAAACAGCTTTTGAGAACTTAATTGTCCAGGATGCCACAAATATAACGTAGCTGAAATGGACTTTTTAAAATTTCTTTCAACTCTTTATTTTTTTTTTATTATGATAAAGTTCAAACATACACAAGAGTAGAACTATGACCCTTCTTCTACCTGGCTACAATGTATCATTCCTACCCAAAACTCCTCTTCCTTTTCTTCCCACTGTTTTAAAGCTAATCCCAGACATACTTCACCCCTAAGTACCTCACCAAGAATCTCTAACACATAAGTTAACTCCATTAACACATCTAAAATTTAATAAATCCCTAAATGTCAAATACCCAAAGTTCAAATTATTCAATTTCTTTTCTTTACAGTTGCATTTCTTCAAATAAAGATCCAAACAAGGTCCACGCTTTGCTCTTGGTTGTTATCTCCCTCACATCCATTTCACTTGATAGGTTCTCTCTACTCTTCTTTTTCCTCATTGCAATTTAATTTTAAACTATTTTTTTAAAGCAGGCTCCACACCCACTGTGGAACTTGAACTCATAACCCTGAGTTCAAGAGTGGCATGCTCTACCAACTGAGCCAGCCAGGTGCCCCTCCTCACAGCAATTTATTTGAAGAAACTGGTCATTGGTTTCTGGAATTGTCTCATATTCTGGATTTTGCTGATGGTATCCCCATGAACTATGCTTTGAACCCCAAGTCTTCAAAGCCCCCAAAACTCTGGTCACAAAGTCACCCTATTTTATAACAATACTGTAAGCCATCTGCCAGGCTCTTTATATTACGTTATTACTTCTAACACCTCACAAGGTTGGTTTGTTTTTTTTGAAGATGTAACCTACCCTCAGAGGGCATGCTCCCAGTGACAAAGCTAAATGATGGAGCCAATATTACAAGTCCAGTCGGCCTGATGCCATAGCCCATGCTTTCCCCACAGCAGATAGTCCCAATCATTGTATTATGGGATTGTCAATCTCGGCATACACAAGCACGTGGATGGCAAAGTAATATTAACAGATAGCTATTCCCAATGTAAGAATCCATGCCTCCCCAAAAATAAAGGATAGAAATAAGACCAGCCAACTATGGGAGAAGGAGCCAACACAATGGCTAGTCTTTATTGGAAAGAAGAAACTTCACAGCACATTTTGAGTAAGTTAGTGCAAAGGCTCAGTGGGCCAGCTGGTGAGGCACCAGCTTGTAATGGGTTCCACAGCTAGGGCATCGCTGGGCCTCGCCTTTGTGCAGCCAGAACCAGATGACGGTACTATTATCCTCTTCACCTGAAAGGGAAAAGGTGGGTTGAAGTCCATCCAACCTAGATGTGGAGACTTTCAATATTAACCTCCTCCTCAGACACCTCCAAGACACAAAGTTATGGCTGACATCTTAAGAGATCAATTCAAGCTCTCTCCTTCCCCACTTTTCAGATGAAGAAATGAGGCCCTGAGTTTACTTATGGGCTCACATCAGAGTCACTATTAGGTTCTAACAGTAGTTCTGCCTATGTAGAATCCCAAAGCATAGTCCATTCTGATATATAGCCCTAGTGCCTAAAATGGTATCTGGCAAAGAGGAAGTACAATAAATATTTTCTGGATGAATACTCCTTCATGCTGCATCCCCAATGAGCTGGTATTACTGATGTTCTATGCCTCTTTACAGTAAGGACAACCTACTTAATTAATGAAGGTTAATGAAGTTTGAAAGGGCCAGGGGACCCTTAGAATAACTCATTTACACACATATCCCCTTTACACACACGCACACACACACACACACCATACACACAAAAGATTTGAAACATCTTACTGACATCCCGTATAGAATACATTAAACAAACGGACAAAAAAATAGTGGTGAGGTACTTACAGATGCAGCCCACTATTCGCTTGTTGGTGATAGATGGGACTAAATTAGGGTCTTCCTTGGTGCCTGCAGCTGCCTTTGGGGCTAGCATATTGTATGGGTCCTGAAAAAGAATTAAGCCATTATGCCAAATGATCTCTGCCCTCCAAAGGCTAGTGGTACTGTTCCCACACAAATCAGGTTCCCTATCTCAAATGCTACCAGAGAGGAGACCGTTCTGATCCCATCATCCAAGACCATGAACTCCAGAGAAGGCACAGAAAGGAGCTTCTCACCAGTCCTTTCCGTGCAGCCATCATGACCTCCCTCTCCAGCCCAGTCGCCTGGTCATCATCGGTAGGAACACCACCTAAAGGAAAAAACGTGAATTATGATGTCTGAATTATCAAGACGAAAAATACATTATACACGAACGTTTACATATAATTTACAAGCTCCTAAGGGCTACTCAAACACACTGTCTCCTAAGAACCACTGTCACGATCCCCAAAAGCGGCAGCACAGGGTAATCTTTGCTTCCTTCAACCACGGAGACCAATATTTCTACACATTTTTTCTAAAAGTAAGTCAGAGCCCTACTGGGGTTCGTCCAACTTGAGGTGAGCACGGCTCTGAAGCGCAGCTTAGCCTCTCCGCATCCCGGTTGCAACCCCTGTCCCCCAAGGTCACCCGGCGCCTCAGTTTAGGATTCTTCCGGAGCGGGGGTCAGTTCGGTGAGCGGCAGCACAAGCGGCCAGGAATAACAGGGAGAAGCCCGCCGAGCCTGAAGCATTCAGGGCCCCGGAGCAGTCACTGGGGCCCCGAGGAGCTGAACGGCCCGCCCCGCTTCGCTGCCCTGGCACCACCCCGGGAGGGCAACGGTGCCGGTCCCTGACGCGCCGGGCGGGCCGAGTACCTCCAGATGCCATGCTGCGCACCGCGGCGACTCCATTGGGACCGCGGGCCCTAAGGGCCTGCGCGGCCAGCGCTCCAACTCCGCGAAGTAACCTTGAAGCCATCACGCCCGCTACAAACAGCAGCACTTCCGGGAGCAGGCTCCGGAAAGAGGCGTGATTTCCGGGGGAGGGCTTCCCCCAACCGCCTGTCGGACTTCCGCTTCCTCCAGGCCTGGAGCCCGCCCCCCAGTCACGTGACTCTGGCCGGAGGAGAGTCAGCGCGTGCGTGGTTCTCACTGCCGTCCTCCGCTGCTCGGTCCCGGAGGCACCCGGGCCGTCTCGGTATGAAACGTAGGCTTCTGGGGTTTTGCCCTTTACTAACGCAGGGGCAGCTCGTTTTGCGCCTTTGGGACTCCATGGCCTCCTCCGTAGAATGAGGCGACCACAGTGGAGTTCCTGTGCGTGTTTCCTGCTAATTGTGCTCTGTAAACGAGGAGGCTTCTTGATGGAACTTGTTAAGCCCGAGTCTGTCAAGAGACTTGCTGGACCCCCAAATGATTTAAATTTATTTTATTCTTTTTCCCCAAATGACTTAAATTTAGGAGCTAGCTCCTGAAGGCCACTGTGTTAACTGTTATGCGGGTTCGCCGGGCAGTGTGAGGCATCGCGAACTTCTTGCATTGGCCCAGTCTGTAAGAACTTGGGCAGGACCTGCCCGCAGTCCTAGCATCAGTTTCCTGTTACAGTGGCGCTGAGATGATGAAGTCGTTGTGGGGATGAGGTCCAGGCTTGAGGTAGGACCGGGGAGGGGAAGGAGGATTGGGCCAGATTTAGGGCCCCTCCCAGGACCAAGACCTTTGGTGATGTGGAGTGAGGGGGTGGCCTATACCCGGAGGTTACTAACCAAGGAACAAGTTAAGGGACGCTGTTGTGTCCTGACTTGTTATAATTTCAAATCCATGTTTTGAAAGCTTGTTTTGGACAAAGTTGTTTGTGGTTTGAACTCGTTTTGAAGTTGGGTATTAGGACTTAATGAACTCTCGCCCCTGGCGTGGAGAGGACTGTTATGTCCTTGACACCGCTGTAGCAGCAGTGGGTCCATCGTGTAACAGACTTTTAAACATTAAAAACCAAGAGGTTTGACCAACACCTCGAGAGTGTTCAGTCTGGGCAAGGCTACTCTTTCTTGATGTAAATAGTTCTCTGAAGATCTTGAGACACTTTCTCCTGACCTAGTGAGGCTACTTTTGGTCAGCAGTGGTGTTAAACCCTGCAGCAGTCTTAGAGAACGGGCATCTGTCCCGGCCTTGGCACTCGTAGGCAGTGGCACAATCCGTTTAGTGATCTCGTCGAAGCAGCACACCTTCCTGCCAACACTGGTGCCCTGGGAGTGAGGAACCTAAGCTGGAAGCTTTATCCAGCTTTTAGTTGGAAGGATTGACTCTACCCAGTGTGGAAAGGTATACCTCAACTAAATTTGGACTTTCATCTCCCCTTGCCTGGAACAATAGCGTAATTAACCTGTCACTGGTTTGAAGTATGTTATTTCTTTATTAGCTTATAAAGAGACATCCTTATGCTATTGGCTTGTGAAATATTATAAATTTTAATTCCCTCAATGAACCTGTATTAAATAAATCGTTAGTAAAGACAGTCTCAGTCTCTGAGCATAATTTGCCCCAAATAAAATAGGGGAGCAAGAAGGGAAGTTGATAATGGGAAGTGGAGTCACCGAAGGTACCTGGGCCAGAGTTCTCTGGTTAAAACTGAAAAGATCTTCCATAGCTCCCGATGCCCGCAAGCTGAGGTGTGCAAGCTTCTTAGAAGGGTCAGCATTCAAAAGTGTGAACACTGCCCCTCATCGGCTGCTAGGACTTTGTTCACATTGTCAGTATAGCCCTATCTCAGTCTGACTCCATGGAATATGTTTCCCTACCAGATGGAGATTCCCTTCAGAGCAAGAATTATGCTCTATTCATCTTTGAATCCTCAAGTGCCTTCTAGAGGCCTGGCATGTAACAGGAGCAAGTAAATTTTAGTCACTTTACTTCTTGGAGAGATTATACAGAATAAGTTTTCTAGGGCTTCTCCTGGTCCAGTGAGGTCAATTTGAGGTACACTGGGGAGGGTTGAAGTCGCAGGTGTTTCCATCTGTCCCGTGCAGGTTATATTTTCAAAAGGACCTGGTGGAGCATTCCTTCATGGGAGCATATTTGGTCTTCATGGGTGCCCCCTCCACCAAGCAAAAAAATGGTCTCTCTTCTGAGGCAAAGAATGTCTCGATCCTCTTGAAAGGTGGGTTTTGCTTTGAATGGCTTCCAGTGTTACTCCCTTCTCTCTTAACCTCCAGTGCAACTGCTCCAAATTAAATTGGGGGGGAAAAAAATTCCGTAAATCTTAGGAACATTCCCCAAGAATCTAGGGTTGATTTGTACCTGTGGTTAAATGTTTAATGCTAGGGAAAAAGCATTGGTCTGAAATACAGGTGTCCTGGGATGGAACCGCACCAGTTAGCCTAGCCAGTTACTTTTCTTTTGGCCACCCATTTCCTCATGAGTAAAATCGATTAGACTAGATTAGTATTTCCCAGAATCCTAGTCTCAAGAGATGCTGTCAGTAAAAAGGACTTGGGAAGTCCTGCATTTACTGAATTCCCTCTTGGAGATGCACATTCTAGCACATTAAAGGCTCTGATTAGGCCTGCAGCGAAGAATCCTGTTTAATTCACCTGTGGTTTAAGCCAGAGTTTTTCCATCTTCATTGACCCCTCTTTGCCAAGAAGCACCTAACCCAACTCTCAGCAGGCCAGTGAGAAATGCAGTT
This sequence comes from Neomonachus schauinslandi, assembly GCF_002201575.2. Taxonomy (NCBI): domain Eukaryota; kingdom Metazoa; phylum Chordata; class Mammalia; order Carnivora; family Phocidae; genus Neomonachus; species Neomonachus schauinslandi. Next base: position 76,194,636 of record NC_058412.1, on the reverse strand, counting down.
GTGAGGAGTTATGATTCCCTGCTGCCTGACCACAAGACTGGTTCACTCCAGTCTATGAAATGGAAATAAGGTTTATGCCTAATCATAGGACATTTTTGCAAGTCCTTATTCAGCTCACAAAAGACCTGGGATTCTTCAGACTTTGCAGGTGAGCTCCTATGTCAGGACCAGTCTCTAAGCATCCCCACCCACGCCCTGCTGCTTCCAGCTCCCACTACCCTCTGCTCACACCCCTGCCCCCTAATGTCTCCTTGGGAAACAGTCTCCCCTACTCCGGCTCCATCATTGTCTTTGCCAAAATAAGAAACTTTCACTGAGTATTATATTTTTACTTTTATAGGATAATTTTTAGTGGTCAAAATACATATTGTAATAAGTCAAACATATATGGTGAGTGAGGAAAAGGTTCAATATTAACAGTTTTGTGTTTTTCCATTTATTTTCCTTTCTCTATGCCAGGGTTTCTCAACTTCAACACCATTGGTATTTTGGATTGGATAATTCTTTCCAGGGTAGGGTGCAGTCCTGTGTGCATTGTAGGATTTTTAGCATTTCTGCCATTCGCATTCCCCAGTGGTGACAACCAAAAATGTCTTCAGCCATTGCCATGTGTCCCCTGGAGGGCAAAATCACCCTGATTGAGAATCACTGCTCCATGCTCATATAGACATATTCAAACAAATGCACATATAAGGGATGTTTCTTTTTTTAAGATTTTTTATTTACTCATTTGAGAGAGAGAGCAAGCAAGAGCATGAGCAGGGGGAAGGGGCAGAGGGAGAAGCAGGCTGCCAGAAGAGTCCTAGCTCAGCAGGGAGCCCGATGTGGGGCTCGATCCCAGGACCCTAGGATCATGACCTGAGCCGAAGGCAGACGCTTAACCAACTGAGCCACCCAGGTGCCCCCTAAGGGATTTTTCTTAAAATATACAGATATATAAGTGAATATCAATTACAAAAATATATATTACCAGAAAATGTATTACCTATCCAGAAATGAAGAAAACATTTTTTAATTGGCTATTCATATTCTTACTAGGGGAGGTCCTTTATCTTACTGACTTGCAGAGACTCTTCGAATGTTAAGGAGGTTATATTGAGTCCTTCCCATGGGCCAAGGCTGGTCCCTATTCAAAGGGAATAAAATGTGGCTTCTTCCTCAAATAGATCACAAGAAAGTGGAAGGGGTGAGAACTTGTTCTTAGTTTGGGCAGAGTTCTCACAAGCTTGAAAGAATGGGGTCATAAAAGGGATTTAATCTGCATCTCTGTTGCTCTGGCTGGGCCACAGAGACCCTGACCACTTACAAAGGCATGTGTAGGGCCAATTTTTAATTATAACGAGTCGGGTAAGGGGGAGACAGTTGCTGTGTGCAGCCTGCTGGGATCCTGCTTCAGCCAGGGACAGCCTGGACCTCAAGGGCCACCTAAGGAGGCCTGAGGAAGGTGTGATAAAGTGGCTGAACGTCCTGCAGCCTGCTGGGAGCTAGGACTCTTCTGGCAGCAAAGCCAGGTCAGAACAAATGAAACGTTTTTGTGCAGATGCCACAAATCTGAAATGGGTCACCTGGAACTGTGGTCAGCATGAGGCCTGAGCTCATGCGCTGGGGCTCAGAGGGATCAAAGGAGGATTCTTCTGTGTGTGTGTGTGTGTGTGTGTGCGCATGTGTGTGGGTGGGTGGGTGTGGGGGGGGACGGGTGTGTAAGAAACAAAAGCACTGGTTGTGGTCAACCAGTGGGGCCGTACAGGAGCAAATGTGAATTGCCACCCTTCCTCTCCCAGAACGCTTCTCTCACCCCATAACCCTCTTCCCCATCCCACGGAGCCCCCTTTACCCTTCCAGAGAGGAACATAAGCTCCACCTGGGAAATCCTAATCTTCCTCTCTCCCCCCATGCCATCTCTTCCTTTCCCCTCTTCCCTTCATCTCCCTCCATCAGCCTGCTGGGCAGGCCCATGGGATCTGTTCTTCCTGGGTCAGTCAGGCCCCACTGACCCGCACAGAAGAGGTGAGTAAAGGGCTGTTTGCAGAGGGGTGGCGGGGTTTAGGCAGCCCCCAAGGATCTTGAGGACCAGGGACGGCCACCCTGGGCCCAATGGTATTTGCACCTGGGGAGTGCTGAACAGCAGGAGGAGCTGCTAGAGCCTTGGCAGAGAGGGTAGGGTGGAGGTGAGGAGCAAAGTGACCCTAACCGGCAACCAGAGGGCAAGGGAGTCCCTCGATGCCACCCATGGATGACAGCCCCCCAGGCGAAGAGCAGGGGTGGAGGGGGATCCAGAGGGGCACACAGAGAGTGATCAGCATGGTTCTCTGCCTGGGATGATGTCCTGCTCAATGGTTCAACTACACTGTCATTCCCAGGTCCTTGCTCCATTGTCCATTGTACCCAATGCTAAATATGCCCAACCATCTGTTTTCTGGGTTCCTTCTTCCAAGTTGGCAAGCACTGTCAGAGAAAAGCGTACACCACGAGAGGCTTGTGACTGTCACTCTTGGCTGAACCCTCCATGTTGGGAGCTTGGTGGTTCTTTCCTTCACTGTGCCCTGCCCATCTTGTATTTCACTGAGAGTCAGCCTCCCTTCCCTCCTCTTCTTCACCCTCCTCCTCCGTTTCCTTCGTCCCCTCCCCCCTGGTCTTGGAGGAACAGGGTCTCTCCTCCCCAAGGCTGCCCCTTCACCTGCTGGGCTCTTCACCCTCTCCCTGCATCAGGCCCCTTCCCTTGGCTTCAAGGATGCTGAGACCCTAGTCTTTTCTCAGGTCAGTGCCTCTTCCATCCACTTCCAGACTTCTGGAAGAACAGCTCTCTCCCTGTGTTTGTCTACCTCTTCAGTGGCCACTTACAATGTCACCCAACCTACTGTTTGACCCCACTGTGCCCTGAAATTCTGTTGCTAAGTTCACCCTTGACCCCCCATTTGCCAACCCCCAGACTCTGTTTATAACCTCATTCTTTTAGACATCTTCCTGTTGTTAGCTGCCTTGTCCTTGCCTTCACTCAAACTAAGCTTCCTCTACCTTGCCTTTCAGTCTCTTGGCTCTTCTTCCTCCACTGGAGGTTGATCTCCAGGGACCATTTCTGTCATTCAGGCCTTACCAGAGCCCTCGTTCCACTCCCAGCCCGCCCTCCCCAGCTAAACTGCCTACCCCCATCTCCACCTTTCTCTGTTCCTTCAGTACTCAATCACATATACTGCCAAGAAAACCCTTTGTATGGCCCTCAAGGTTCTCCTCAGGCTGGCTGTCACCTACGTGTTCTGTCCTTCCCCACTGATCACTGACAATCCAGTCTTCAAACACACCATTTACATTCATGCCTTCGCACATTCTATTCCCTTTTCCTTGAATGCTTCTCCTTCTTTTGGAAACGAGTTGGTATTCCAACTCCAACTCCAAGACTGTGGGCAAATGTTATCTCGTCTGTGAGGTCATCAGACTTCCACCCACAGGGTTGTTATCCCACTTGTGTGTGCTCCTAGAGTACTGGGCCTGCTTCCATTAGGAGATTGATTACACAGCGTAATTACCTTTTTTTGTGTGTTTTGCATCTGGGCAGCCAATGCGTGATAGCTGCTCGGTGTTTGTTGAATGACTACTGAATGGATGGATGCATTACACAGGACAATTGTTTATCTGTGTTTTGCTGTACCTGGTTATTGAAATTTTTCTTAATTTTGTTACATAATGTCCTTGTATAAGATCCCATATGAGAAGTTACTTTTGTAATTGAAAATAAGGAAAAACTTTTATTTCCTTCTACCATAGAGACTCTGTATTATATAGAGAAGCATGTAGACCCTTGTGTCCATGCCCCTCCCACACACACACACTTTTCTTTCTTTTTTTTTTTTTTAAGATTTTATTTATTTATCTGAGAGAGAGAATGGGAGACAGAGAGCATGAGAGGGGAAGGGTCAGAGGGAGAAGCAGACCCCCTGCTGAGCAGGGAGCCCGATGTGGGACTCGATCCCGGGACTCCAGAATCATGACCTGAGCTGAAGGCAGTTGCTTAACCAACTGAGCCACCCAGACGCCCCCACACTTTTATTTCTTGCTTCCAAGAAGCTCAGAGACAGGCTTAATATTCATTCACGTAATCACATTAGCCCCTCTGGCCAAAATGTGGCTCTTCCTTCTCTTTGTGGTTTTGATTCTTTTTTTAATCTTTTCTCCAATACCTCTTTTGAAATCAAACAGTGGAGTATGGAAGAAAAGGTATACACTGCGGTGTCAGAGAAACATGGGTTCAGAAGGTCTTGCAACTAGCAGCTCTATAACTTGGGCAACTTAACCTCTCTGAACCTCCAATTTCCCTTTTGTAGGGTCATTAAAAAGGATTGAATTACAATGTATATAGTGCATGTAGCACTTGCTAGATGATCAATAAAAGATAATTACATGAAGGAGAATAAATAAATAAAATAATTGAAAGTGTCCCTCCAGGCTGGCCGATGGAAATCGGGGTCCTGGGAAGGAGCAAGACCAACTTGCCCAAAGCCCCTCTCCCCTGAGTCAATCCCAGCTCTAGGGTCACTATTCAGAGGACTCTTGGGAACACAGCTTTTTAACTGGGCTAAGATATCAAGTCACCACATAGCATGTGGTTCTGCAGAGCAGGGGTTGAAGGAACAAGAGATCCTAGGAGGAGGAGGAGACTGAGCTCAGTTGGCATGACCAGGCCCAGAGGAGGGCCTCTATTGGAGTCCCTGAGCCACCTGAGGCAGCCCTGTTGGCCAAACCTCCTTTTCTCTCCTTCCAAAGTCCTCTGGTTATTGAAATGTGGAGAAATGTGGAGGGCCTCAAGGACACAGGGCCTCAATACAAAGAAGTGAGAACAACAGGTACTAAAATGAGAGCAAAACTCCGGGAGACGTGGGGAAAGACAGGCCAGTAGCAATGAGAGCCCTGGGCTTAAATGTGGGCTCTCATAGCCCAGTGCATGGCCCTGGGCCAGGCAGGTGGCCTTCAAGCCTCAATTTCTTCCCTGGAAAATGAGAGTAGTCAAAGTGCCCTCCAGCTCACAGTGAAGATGGAATGAGCTAATGTTGGTAGAAGCGTTTGTATCCTGAAGAAGGATTATTGTTCTGCAGGCGCCTGGGTGGCTCAGTCGGCTAAGTGTCTGCCTTCGGCTCAGGTCACAATCTTAGGGTCCTGGGATCTCAGGGTCTTGGGATGGAGCCCCACATCGGGCTCTCTGCTCACTGGGGAGTCTGTTCTCCCTCTCACTCTCTCTCTGTGCTCTCCCCTCTCCTTCCATCACCCTCTCTCTCTCAAATAAATAAAATCTTAAAAAAGAAAAAGAATTATTCTTGTATAGGTTAATATTTTCAACTTTGCCTGGAGCTGGCTCACTCGGTCTCTTCATATTAAACTTTTAAATGACGCTCATTAAAATGAATCTACCTATGTATGTTTAAAACATTTAAAATGGCAGGAGTAAAAAAAAATTTTTAAATAAAAAATAAAATGGCAGGCATTCTCCAAAGAACAGGAAGGAGTTCAGATGGGCTTTCAACCTCTTCAATATCCCTTTTAACAAATGGAAGTCAGATGAATACATGAGCCCAAACTCCTAGCGGAGCTGATCAAAGGAAGTAAAGGTCAAGTTAGCAGTGTTGCTAGGAAGGCCTTCCAACACACCAAGGCTTCTGCCTTCTCTCCCTCATGTCCTGGCCCCGGAAGAGGGGCTCCCTCAGGGTATATGGGCTTAGCTAGAGTGCCCGCGGTAGCTTTGGCCAGCTCAGCACAGCTCTACCGCCCTCCTGCCTGGAAAACCATGCAGGAGGACAATTAATTAGCTATTCATGATGCCTAATTAAAAAACAGTGCCCCAGAAGAGTAGGATATGAGTTTTAATTGATGACAGGACGGGCTGAGGATGACGAGAAATAGTGTGTGTAAATGGCCTAGCTTGGGGCCAGGCACAGGGTGGGGGCTCGACCAGTTTGTCGAGTGTGAATCTGCCGGGGCCGACATCCTCCAAAGCGCGCGCACACAGCGGCACACACTCACACACACTCAGCTACACATGCCTAGGACAGACACATCTGTTCTCAAAGCAAAACGGGGTGAATAATTATCCGGACGGTGGTTATAAGAGGAGCGCTCTCAACACACAACATGGTCAGCGTCTTTACTTGGCAAAGATCTCAAGTGGTCTGATGGTGGAGAGGCCTCCGTGGGCCAGGGTTCAAATCTTGACGTCGCCCCCTTCTGTCGGTGTGACTTGGCAATCGGCCCTTTCCCTCTGGGCCTCCCTGTCCTCATCGGTCTGGAAGCCCTGGTCCCCAGGTGAGGATCCCGCGACTTTACTGCGCGTAAAATGGGGGGCGTAGATCAAAAGCTCAGAGAGGTGAGCAGGGTGCTGGGCGTGGCCCTAGGGCCTCTGCAGCAGGGAGCACCGCCCACCCGTGGGCTTCCGGCGCAGCGAATGGCGTGCACGTGGGTGCGCACGTGGCGGGGGTTGGGGGGGCGCCGGCGGCGGCGCGCACTCTCGGATGCTGGACGGCTGTTGCCTGCCCAGGTGCAACCTGCCGGTGCAACGTTGGGGACGCGGGAAGGCCCCTGCGGCCTTGAAGGTAGGAACCCGCTCCTCTCCCCAGCCCGGTCTTCCGTCGTTCCAGCCCCACCGTCCTCCTCCAGGCCTGTGCCCGGGCTTCCGCACCCTCCCCAGCCCTCTTAGCCCTGCCCTGCCCGCCCAGTTAGGACTGCCGACTGTCCCAAGGTCGCTGTAGGTCAGATCTGGCACAGCCGCCCGCCTCCTTGTTTGCGCTCTCCTGGATTTCCCGGTTCAACACGTGTGCTTGAGTGTTACTCCAACCCCGGGCGCCTTGCTGGACCCAGGGCTGGCCCTACTCTCCTGGGTGGAAGTGTCTCCAAAGCATCGTTTGCTTTGTTGGGACGGAACTGTCTTCAAACTAACTTGAGAATTGGTTTACGTTTTGGTTGATTTGGTGGTTTTGTGTGTGCGTGTTTTTCCAGTGTTTCCCTAGGGCACAAAGGGTAGCTGCTGTTTTCTTTCCAGAAAGGCTCTCTGTTCCCAGCCCATGCCTAGTTTGATGGATGTGCAGTTTATAATACTGGAGACTGTTTGACTTTTCTTTCTGGATAAAACTCATTTCATCTTTCAGATTGCGAGCTGAGGCCGTGCTAACCAGAGCCTCTGCCCTCACTAACATTCCTAAGCTATTAAATATTTGTTTAAAAGGATGGACATAAAGCATGGTGTTAGGAGTAAGGCATCTTGAAAAAAGCAATATTCATAAAAACAGGGCTGTTGTCATAGTCTCAGTTAATCTTGGATCCTTTATTTTTTTAAATCAAGGCTCGAAGCATTTTGGATTCCATAATTATCTGACCTCATGGCTACACTTTAAGACAGGTTATTTTATTTTTCTTGTAGGGAGGAAAGCAAAAGAACAAAAAGTGGGGCAACATGTTGAAATCACACCGTGGGACAGCGATGGAGAGTGGGAGGGTTGCGGAGGGAGACTGAACGTTCCAGGCTTTGGGCTTGGGTTTGCAGGATTTCGGGGTTTGCAGTGGGATGAGGTGGGCAGATGGAGTTGCAGTCCCTGGGCTGAATGGGAGAGGAGGGAGCATGGTGAAACCAGATGGCTTCACATCTTAGCCTAGAAAGAATATGAGTGCGATGGAGGAGGAATAGGTCCTGGCTGGTTGGTGTTGGGGGCTTGGGGGGGAGAGGACAGAAGAAGTAAAGTTTAGATGTTGAGTGTGTTTCCGCATTTGACTGGGATGGCCTTTTGTCTCCTCCTGTGTTCCTGTCTCAACACCTAGCGCACAGCACTTGGAGCAGGTCAGATTAACCAGAATGATCATTTTTGATTGATTCCTGGGTGCATCTTTGTTGACATGTTAACAGCTATTGAAGTTGGGCTGTGTTGTCTTCCTTTGTGTCGTTGTTCACTTGGCAGCTTTTTGTCTTTCTTGGTGGCATAGAAAGTCATGATGCTTGGGGCACCTGGCTGGCTCAGTCATTAAAGGATGCAACTGTTGATCTCAGGGTTGTAAGTTCAGACCCCACATTGGGTGTAGAGATGACTTAAAAATAAAATCTTTGGGGGGGGGGGAAAAGTCATGATGCTCTTAAAATTGTGGCATCCCAGCTCTAATGAAGTACTGTAGCCAACTGTGGCCTTGGTCCAGCAATTGCAGGTTTCAGAGTTGGGGACTCAGGCAGAAAAGATGACCTTTTATCAGACTGTACTCTTCTACTGTCGTTCATTTCTTCTTTGAAAATGCTAATGTTGGGCGCCTGGGTGGCTCAGTTGGTTGAGTGACTGCCTTCGGCTCAGGTCATGATCCTGGAGTCCCGGGATCGAGTCCCACATCGGGCTCCCTGCTCGGCGGGGAGTCTGCTTCTCCCTCTGACCCTCTTCCCTCTCGTGCTCTCTCTCTCTCATTCTCTCTCTCAAATAAATAAATAAAATCTTTAAAAAAAAAAAGAAAATGCTAATGTTTTCAAGGAACATGACAGAGGGGGTTGATAAAAACAAGAACAACAGATACAAGTATGAAAAATGTATTACTTTGTGGGTTGGAGAGAGAAGAAGTAGCTGGTGGATGTGTCTCCTTTCCTGGTAAAATTGGACCACCATATAACCACTGGTAGATGGATACCTTTGAGTGAAATGTGCTTTGCCACAGCCAGGCTTAGTCGCCCACTGGGCAGGCAGCCCTCCCCCTTGAGACTGCTCATGTCCAGCCAGTCTGAATACAGCTGTTGGGACTGTGGGGCCCATGCTCCACCATCCATTGGAGTCTTGGTGACCCTGGGTCTACCCGTGGCAGAAATCTCCCATTGCTGTAAGCTCTCAAGGGCAGAGGCCATATCTTACCTATCCTTGGTTCCCCAGTGCTCAGCACAATGCCTGATGCATCAGACATGCTAAGGTGGGTCTTGCTGAGTAAAACTGTGCTGGACGGGGCACCTGGGTGGCTCAGTCATTAAGCGTCTGCCTTCGGCTCAGGTCATGATCCCAGAGTCCTGGGATCGAGCCCCACATCGGGCTCCTTGCTCAGCGGGAAGCCTGTTTCTCCCTCTCCCACTCCCCCTGCTTGTGTTCCCTCTCTCGCTGTCTCTCTCTCTGTCAAAAAATAAATAAAATCTTAAAAAAAAAAAAACAAAAACTGTGCTGGACAAGTTGAGGCAAGTTGTCTTCCTGGTGCTTCAGTCAAAGTCTTCATCTTGCAGGGATCATGTTCTAGGTGAAGATTCCCGTCTCAGTCTTCAGTCATCTGTGCAGCTGCCCTGTGAGTTATTGGTTTTGTGAGCTAACCTGCAGAGTCTGCATTTCTCACCCTTGGCTTGAAGGATGAGCTTTTGGGACTCCGTCCACTTATAAATTGGAATCTGCTTATATGTCAACTCACTTGGTGACTTTGCTTCCAGAGAGCCTCACTAGTTAACCCACAGGATATTAGGATCTCTATGGATTGATTGTGCTGGGTCTGCTGCTTAAGCAGGTGAGCAGGTCCCAGCCTCCAGAAAGCTAGAAAGGTGAGTGAGAATCTCCTGGAAAGAAAAGGGCAAAGTTCACCTTCTGCTTTGTCTCCAGAGAAGACACAGGCTGAACCCCAGGGGCCCTCAGGATCTGCAGGACTTGACCCCTGCTCCCCATTCTAGGTGCTCCTAGAATGAGATGCTTTGAGCATGCAAAACATCTTTTCTCATCCTGCACCAAGATGGTCTGGGGGTGGTTTGCACAGAAGTGGAGACTTGTAGGAGAGTTCCTTTTCTGTCTTCTTTGGCTGACTCTCAGGCTCCCAGGGGGTGGCTGCACTTTGCTTGAGAATGCCACCACCACCAGTTTGCCAGTTTTATTTTTTTTAATCTTTCAAGGTGACTTTGGGGGTATTTTTATGGATAAATGTCTGGTGATCTTCTGGATTTCAGTTGGATTTGTGAGAAATCCTGATTATCGCTGTAAGATTTTTTGAAAAATTTGAAGGTATTAAAAACAAAAACCAGTTTTCATCACTTCCATAAAAATTATTTCAGGCAAGAATCATGAACAGAATAACACTGTATGTTAACTATCCTGGAATTAAAATTTTTAAAAAGAATCATCAATGGATGGTAAAACTAGGAAGTGAAAGTAGGACGAGAAACAGGATATTTACATAATCTCAAAGCATCTTCCCGTAAGACACTGATGAATAACAAAGGGAAAAACAGTGATATTACAGTGGAGAAACCTGGCAGATACTGCCTTAACCAAGTGATTAAAATTAGCAACAGCAGTAGAGACAAATCACCATGATGTGCCTTCTGATATGATGTACTGAGAACTCAGCATCACATCTGTGTATTCTTGCTCCAAACACATAACCTGAATCTGATCATGAGGAAATGTCACATAAACCCAAATGTATAGAGTCTACAAAGTAACTGGCCTATACTCTTCAACAGTGTCAAGACCATACATACATACCCACACACACACACACGCACGCACCCCGACATGCACACGGGATAATTAATGATAAACCAAATATAGTGAAATGTTGACGTGGGGGAATTTTGATACAGAGCATATGGACTTTTTTTGTGTTGTTTTTGCAATTTGGGGTATGTCTGAAATTATTTCAAAGAAGTAGAAAAGGTTTTCACTTTTTTTCTAATAAGAATTATGGATGTGGGAACAGCTAAAATATGTTATATGTACTTGACAGGGAGAGCTTGACAAATCTAAATAGTTTTTGTAGTATGGTAACATCAAAATTTTGTGTATCCTGGTAGACAGCCAAAAGAAATGAGTATTTATATCCTTCAAAAGACGTGTACAAGAATATTCATAGGAACTTTATTCATAATACCCTGAAATAAGAAACAATCCACATGTCCATCAGAAGGAGAGTGGATAAATAAGTTGTGATGTAGTCATATGACGGAATACAGTAATGAAAATGAACGAAGAGCTGCAACATGCAACAACGTGGATGAATCTCACACGCGTGATGTTGAGCAAATTATAATCAGACACAAAAGAGCACCAAATATATGCTTTCATGCATATAAAGTTCAAAAACAGGCAAAATAATTGATGGTGTTACAGGCACAGTATTGTTACCTTTGGGGGTTATTGACTGAAAAAGGTATGAGAGATCCCTCTAGGGTGTGAGAGATATTCACTATCTTGATCTAGGTAGTATACACACACACACAAGTTGACCCTTAAACAACATGAGGGTTCAGTCATCAACTTCCTGCACAGTCGAAAATCTGCGTATAACTTTTGGCTTCCTAAAAACTTCACTACTAATAGCCTTTTGTTGACTGGAAGCCTTACCATTGACATAGACAATTGATTAATATATATTTTGTATGTTATCTCTATCATATACTGTTTTCTTACAATGAAGTAAGCTAGAAAAAAGAAATGTTATTAAGAAAATCACAAGGAAGAGAAAATTTATAGTACTGTACTGTATTTATAGAAAAAACCCACGTCTAAGTGGACCCACGTAATTCAAGCCCATGTTGTTTAAAAGTCAACTATATGTACATTTGTATACATGTGTATAAATTCATCAAGCTGAATGGTTAAGATTTGTGCACTTTCTCTAAGTTACACATCAATAAAAATTAAAATGTGTCTTGTGAGGGCTATAGATCCAAATGTGAATTGTAAAATAATAAAAATTCTAAAAGTTGACATGAGAATATGTTCATGACTTTGAGATGGGGAAGATTTCTTAAATAGGACACAGAACACACTAATCATAGAAAAAAAGTTGATAAATTAGACTACATTGAACTTAAGACTTTTTTCTTTATAAAGACACACCATTAAGAGAGTAAAAAGACAAGCCATACAGTGGGAAAAAATATTTATAACACACAAAACTGACAGGGTTCATCTTGAGCATATATAAGAATGCCCACAGATCAAGAAATGTTAAGGACAACTCAGTAGAAATTGGGCAGCAGGTACTTTATAAAAGAAGATATCCAGGTGGACAGCACAATATGAAAAAAAAGTCCAATCCCATTAGAATCAGGAAAATGAAAATTTATAATAAAAAATGCAATGAGGGGCACCTGGGTGGCTCAGTCGTTAAGCGTCTGCCTTCGGCTCAGGTCATGATCCCAGGGTCCTGGGATCGAGCCCCGCATCGGGCTCCCTGCTTGGCGGAAAGCCTGCTTCTCCCTCTCCCACTTCCCCTGCTTCTGTTCCTTCTTTTGCTTTGTCTCTGTCAAATAAATAAATAAAATCTTTAAAAAACAAAAATCCAATGAGAAACCAGTACATACCTACTAGAATGGTAAATGTTTGAAAGACTGGTGGTCTCAGGTGTTGGCAAGGACAGGATGAGGAGAACTGGCAAATGGCATACAAAGGGTAAGTTCATGCTACCACTTTGAAACTGTTTGACCTTATCTACCATAAATGAACATACCTATTCCTGTGACCCATCAATTTGACACCTAGGTGCACTCCCATCAGAAATGTGTGTGATTGGGTGTGTGTACAAAAGGCAAGTATAACAGTGTTTTTAGAAGCATTATTCATAATTGTCAAAAACTAGAAACAATGAAGATGTCTTCCAACAAAAGAGTTAAGCCTATATTCATGCAACAGAATACCATACAGCAATGAAGATGAACACACGAACGTAACAGTGGACAAAAGAAGCCAGACAAAAAAAAGAATCATAATGTGTGATTCCGGTTATGCATTATTCAAAAAACAGGCAAAACAAATCTGTGGTGTTTAGTTTTGTTTGGGGGGCAGAGGGTGGGAGTGCTGACTGGAAGGGAGCATGGAGAGGACTCTGGGGTGCTGGTATATGTCATCTTTTTTATTTTGGTAACGGTTACCTAGGGGTGTTCACTTTGTGAAAATTCATCTAGCTGTATTCTTACCCTGGTATACTTTTCTGTACACACATTTGCTTTAAAGTTGATAAATTTGATTTACATTTAGTGTAGTGCTGCTTGGTATATTGTGTATCAATATGGATTGAATTGTGTCTTCCCCCAAATTCATACATTGAAGCCATTACCCACAATAGGATTGTATTCAGAGATGGGGCCTTATGGGAGGTAATTAGGGTTAGATGAGGTCTTGAGAGTGGGACCCCATGATGGGATTAGTATCTGTAGAAGAGGAAGAAGCCGGCACATGATTCTCTCTTTCCCACAAGCACACCAAAGAGAGGTCCTGTGAACCAGCAGGCAAGTAGTCTCCCACAAACCAGGAGAAAAGGCCTCAGAAAGAGACCTGTCTTGCCAGCACCTTGATTTGGGACTTTCAGCCTCCAGAACTATGAAAAATAAATCTGTTGTTTGAGCCACCTAGCCCATGGTACAGGCATACTTTATTCTATCGCACTTTATCGTGCTTCACAAATAATGCTTTTTTTTTTTTTTTTAAACAAATTAAAGGTTTGTGGCAACCCTGCCTTTGGCAAGTCTGTTGGGGCCATTTTCCCAATAGCATCTGCTCATTTTATGCCTCTGTGTCACATTCTGGTAATTCTCATAATATTTCGAACTTTTTCATTATTATTATTATATTTGTTATGGTGATCAGTGATCTTAGATGTTAACTATTGTAATTGTTTTGGGTGCCATGAATCTCACCCACATAAGACAGCAAACAATAAATGTTATGTGTGTTCTAACTGTTCCATGAACCAGTCATTCCCTCATCTCTCTCCCTCTCTCTTCGTAAGGCCTCCCTATTCCCTGAGACACAGAAATATTGAAATTAGGCCAATTAATAACCTTATAATGGCCTCTAAGTTTTCAAGTGAAAGGCATAGTTGCACGTCCCTCACTTTAAATCAAAGCTAGGAATGTTTAAGCCTAGTGAGGAAGGCCAAAAGCTCCAAACAGCCAAGTCATGAATGCAAAGGAAGAGTTCCTGAAGGAATTTAAAATCACTACTCCAGAAAGAAAGTGAAAGAGCCTTATCGCTGATCTGGAAAAAGTTTGAGTGGTCTGGATACAAGATCAAACCATCCGCAACATTTGCTTAAACCAAAGCCTAATCCAGAGCAAAGCCCTAACTCTCTTCAATTCTGTGAAGGCTGAGAGAGGTGAGGAAGCTGCAGAAGAAAAGTCTGAAGCTGGCAGAGGTGGGTTCATAAGGTTTAAGGAAATAAGCTGTCTCCATGACATCAAAGTGCAAGATGAAGCAGCTAGTGCTGATGTAGAAGCTGCAGGAAGTCATCCAGAAGATCTAGCTCGGATCATTAATGAAGGTGGCTAAACTAAACAAGAGATTTCCAATGTAGACAAAACAGCCTTCCATGGAAGAAGATTCTATCCAGAACTTTAATAGCTAGAGAGGAGAAGTCAATGCCTGGCTTCAAAGCTTCAAAAGACAGGCTGACACTCTTGTAAGAGGCTAATGCAGCTGGTGGTTTTAAGTTGAAGCCAGTGCTCATTTACCATCCCCCAAATCCTAGGACCCTTAAGAATTATGCTAAATCTACTCTGCCTGTGCTCTAGAAATGGAACAACAAAGCCTGCGTGACAACACATCTGTTTACAACACGGTGTACTAAATACTTTAAAACCCCCAGTGTTGACACCTGCTGCTCAGAAAGAAAGATTCCTTTAAAAATATTACTGCTCATGGACAGTGCACCTGGTCACCCCAGAGTTCTGATGGAGATGTTCAATGAGATTAATGTTTTCCTACTTAACGTCCGTTTTGCAGCCCATGGATCAAGGAGTAATTTTGACTTTCAAGTCTTATTGCATAAGAAATACGTTTTGTAAGGTTATCATTGCCACGAATAGACAGTGATTCCTCTGATGGATCTGGGCAAAGTAAATCAAAGACCTTCTGGAAAGGATCCATCATTCTACATGCCGTAAGAACATTCATGATGCATGGGAAGAGGTCAAAATATCAGCTTTACCAAGAGCTTGGAAGAAGTCAGTTCCAACCCCCACGGATGACTTTTAGGGGCTGAGGACTTCAGTGGAGGAAGTAACTGCAGATGAGGCGGAAATGGCAAGAAAACCAGAATTAGAAATGGAGCCTGAAGATGTGATAGATTACTTTGAGTCTTAAAAACTTGAATGGATGAAAAGTTCCTTCTTATTGATGAGCAAAGAAAGTAGTTTCTTAAGGTGGCATCTACTCCTGGCAAAGACGATGTGAAGATTTTTAAAATATCAACAGAGAGGGGCGCCTGGGTGGCTCAGATGGTTAAGCGTCTGCCTTCGGCTCAGGTCATGATTCCAGGGTCCTGGGATCGAGTCCCGCATCGGGCTCCCTGCTAGGCGGGGAGCCTGCTTCTCTCCCTCTGCCTCTGCCTCTCTCTCTCTCTCTCTGACTTTCATGAATAAATAAATAAATAATATATATATATCAACAGAGGATTTAGAATATTTTTTTAAAGATTTTATTTATTTATTTGACAGAGAGATAGAGAGAACAAGTAGGCAGAGAGGCAGGCAGAGGGAGAGGGAGAAGCAGACTCCCCACTGAGCAGGGAGCCCGACGCCAGGGCTCGATCCCAGGACCCCGGGATCATGACCTGAGCCGAAGGCAGCCGCTTAACCAACGGAGCCACCCAGGCGCCCCCAGAGGATTTAGGATATTACCATCAGCTAAGCAATGGTAGGGTTTGAGAGGACTGACTCCAATTTTGAAAGAAGTTCTACTTTGGATAAAATGCTGTGAAACAGCATTGTGTGCTGCAGAGAAATAGCCTACTAATGGAAGAGTCAATTGATGTGGCAGACTTCGCTGTTATCTTATGTTAAGAAATTGCCACAACCGGGTGCCTGGGTGGCTCAGTTGGTTAAGCGACTGCCTTCAGCTCAGGTCATGATTCTGAAGTCCCGGGATCGAGTTCCGCATCGTGCTACCTGCTCAGCAGGGAGTCTGCTTCTCCCTCTCCCGCTCCCCCCTCTTGTGCTCTTTCTCTCTCTCACTCTCTCTCTCAAATAAATAAATAAAATCTTTTAAAAAAATTAAAAAAAAAAAGAAATTGCCACAACCTCTCCAGCCTTCAGCAACCACCACTCTGATCAGTCAGCAGCCGTCAACATTAACGCAAGACCCTCCACCAGCAAAACAGTGGACTTGCTGGAAGCTCAGATGATGGTTACCAGTTTTTAGCAGTAAATTATTTTTTAACCAAAGTATGTACATTGTTTTTTCAGACACTGCTATTGCACATTGAATAGACTATAGTGTAAACATGACTTTTTTATGCCCTGGGAAACCAAAAAACCCATTGGATTCACTTTATTGCAATATGCACTGTATTGCCGTGGTCTGGAACGGAACCCGCAATATCTCTGAGGTAGGCCTGCATTTTGCTATGGCAGCCCAGGCAGACTGAAGTACACAGACATGTATAGTAGCATCAACCACCTAATTTTCTGAGAATCCATTCTGCATTGGACCCTGGGCTGGGCACTGGGATACAGAGACAAGGCTTCGTGTGTGCACTTAAGTGACTCAAGAAGGACCAAGTCATCAGTGTGGTAAAAATACATGAAGTGTTGTGCGGGTGAAGAGGAGGGGCCGAGAAATGGTAAGTTTCCTCAGGCAGCAATGACACATTTACTCCTCTTTTGTGCTTGAAAGTGCTCCTCCGTCTTGTGCTCCATCTGGGGTGGTGACCTGCTGAACTTTCAGAAACCAGAGTGCGCTGCTTTTCACGATCTTGAGGAACAGCCAAAACTGGAATGGCAAAACCCGTCCACTCCGGAGCGGAACAAAGACCGGGCTTGTGTTTCCACACTCAGTGGGTTCTGCATTTTCAGGAGGACATAAAAGCACCTGTGGCTCAGAAAAGAAACCGATTGAAAAAGAGTAAATATCCTTCCCTCCCACCCTCCCCAGTTGAACGCAGCTTTTACTGCATGGACTTGGTCTCAATGCATCAGCAGTTTCTGATTCTTTTTATATTTTATCATCTCTGTGGACTTCTCAACACTGCAACATTTGCTTGGGTTAGGGCGGTTTTCCTGTCTTTGGCAAATGTTCCAGACTCGACTTGGTATACTTTAAGTTCCCCCAAAGAAAAGGGTTTTTTAAAAAGCAGCCTTAAGAGGCGCCTGGGTGGCTCAGTCGTTAAGCGTCTGCCTTTGGCTCAGGTCATGGTCCTGGGGCTCCCTGCTCAGTGGGAAGCCTGCTTCTCCCTCTCCCACTGCCCCTGCTTGTGTTCCCTCTCTCGCTGTCTCTCTCTCTCTGTCAAATAAATCAATAAAATCTTTAAAAAAAAAAAAAAAGCAGCCTTAATCCCTGTACCTTGTATTCTCAAAAGGCACTATCACTTACAGAGACTATTACTGAGAGATTTTAGTGATACTTTTTGTTTGTTTTTTTCTTTTCCTTCTTGCTTCTTGGTTAGCATCAACAATGTGAACAGCTTTTAGCAGGTTTTCCAGCTTCCTGATGCCGTAGTCCTTTGTCCTTTGGAAGATTAGCAGCAGCAGCAGCAGCATGGACCTTCAGTTTTGCTTCCCTTGTACTTTCTTTTTTAAGAAAACAGTTTTATCGAGATATAACTCCATACCATACAATTCACCCACTTAACGTGTACAGTTGATAGAATTGTGCCACCATCCTTACAGTCAATTTTAGAACATTTTCATCACCCCAGAAATAAACCCTGCATCCCTTAGCTGTCGCCCCCCACAACTTCCCTCCTCTCTCCCAAGCCCTTAATTTGCTGGATTTGCGTGTTCTGGACATTTAATGTAAATGGAATCACACAGAATGTGGTTTTATGAGTTGGGCTTCTTTCACTTAGTGTAAGGTTTCCAAGGTCCATCCATATTGTGGCATGAGTCAGTACTTCATTCCTTTTTATAGTTGAATAATACTCCATTATATGGATAT
Source organism: Neomonachus schauinslandi (assembly GCF_002201575.2). NCBI lineage: Eukaryota > Metazoa > Chordata > Mammalia > Carnivora > Phocidae > Neomonachus > Neomonachus schauinslandi. The sequence goes on along the minus strand of NC_058412.1, from coordinate 76,176,796 downwards.
ATCACATTTTGTTCATCCTCTCAACAACCGATGGACATTTGGGTTGTTTTCCCTTTTTGGCTATTATGAATAATGCTGCTGCATTAATTCATGGATAAGATTTTGTGTGGACATATGTTTTCATTTCTCTCTTGTTTATACCTAGGAATGGAATTGGTGGGTCATATGGTACCTGTGTGTTTAACCATTGGAGGAACTGCCAGGCTGTTTCCCAAAGCCCTTTTCCTTGTATGATCAGTAAGCCAAAGAAATATTTTACCGCTCTTTAACTTCCGTAGGATTTTGCAAATTTTGCTACTGACCACCTTTGCAGTTTATCTGTTAAAATGCTTTCATAAAAAAGCTGGAGGTGTGATCACCATGTTTACACTCCTTCTCTCTACATATTTCTCATCCTCTATAAGTCTGATGGATCCAGGCCTTAGTCTTCTAACGCCCTTGGGAACAGAGACTTTTCCTACCACAGGCATTGTTATTTATGGACCAAATAGCTTTTCAGATATTTCTGGTTATAAGAGCAATTTCTTTTGCCAATCTTTACCTGAGATCCCACTTACATATTGAGAGTTTGGGTAGAATGTCACACACAAGTTTTGGGTGCTTGAGCTGATGACTCTGTGATCATGCTCATGTCATGACTATGTTGGCCACAAAATGGCGTCCAAATCAGGAACATGGGAAAAGCCCTTGGACTTTCAGTGTCACCCTTTGTGATACACACAAAGGATTTTTAATGTTTTCAGAGGCCCTCACCACCAGCCTCCACCTTCTATGGTATGCAGGGCTGTTGCCACCAAATACACTATTATGGGCTCAGTTGACCCCCTAAAATTCATATTTTGAAGTCCTAACCACCCCAGAATGTGACTGTATTTGTAAATAGGCCTTTATAGAGGTAACTAGGGCTAAATGAGGTCATTGGGGATGGACCCTAATACAATAAGACAAATGTAATAGGTTGAGTAACAACTGCCACAGTTAAGATAGGGAATATTTTCATCACCCTCTGAAGAACCCTCATACACCTTTGCCTGGCCATGGCTTCTGAGCCAGGAAGTTACACAACTGAGTTGATGCCCTAGGTCTGGGAAGGTTGAATCAGAAGCAATGTTCAGGAAGGACTGGAAGGAAAAAGGGGTAGAAGGAAAAGAAACTGGTTCTTTCTTTTTTTTTTTTTTTTAAAGATTTTATTTATTTATTTATTAGAGAGCGAGCGAGAGAGAAACAGCATGAGAGAGGAGAGGGTCAGAGGGAGAAGCAGGCTCCCCGCTGAGCCGGGAGCCCGATGTGGGACTCGATCCCAGGGCCCTGGGATCATGACCTGAGCCGAAGGCAGTCGCTTAACCAACTGAGCCACCCAGGTGCCCGAAACTGGTTATTTCTTAAGGTAGAAAAACCAGAAACAAATTCCACTGGTGAATGGAAGGATGGGCAGTCATGGGCAACACCTCCCTGAAGGCTCAAAGGAGGACAAGGTGCCAGAACCAGGGCAGAGGATAATTTTCAGCATCATCCTTATCTCACTGGTCCACTAGAAGCATCTGATGCTGCCCTTCAGTACTGATATAGGCACAACTTTAGAATATTTTATTATTTTAGCCATTGTACAAAAATTACAAACCATAAATCCTTTACTTAATATGGTTATTTCCTAGATCTCTAAGTACTTTTCTCTTTTTTTTTTTTAAGATTTTATTTATTTATTTGACAGAGAGAGACAGCGAGAGGGGGAACACAAGCAGGAGGAGTGGGAGAGGGAGAAGCAGGCTCCCCATCTAGCAGGGAGCCCGATGCGGGGCTCGATCCCAGGACCCCGGGATCATGACCTGAGCTGAAGGCAGACGCTTAATGACTGAGCCACCCAGGCGCCCCAGTACTTTTCTCTTTTTAATCCATGATTTCTGCCAAATTGTGTTGTCCTCTACTTACTTGACATTAGTTTACATGTACTTTCCCCCCCCATGGATAATTTATACATCTATTTATCCTTTCTCGTGGTAAAATACACATAGCATAAAATTTACGATTTAATCGTTTTAAAATTCAGGGGCATTTAGTAAATTCACAGTGTCGTGCAACCGTTAGCACTGTCGGGTTCCAGAATGTCTTCATCATCCAAAAAGGAGACCTTGTACCCCTGGTGCAGCTGCTCCCCATTACTTCTCCCCTCCCCCTCACACCCCAGCACTCAGCACCTGGCAACCACTAATCTACTTTCCCTCTCTATGGATTTTCCTATTCTGGGCATTTCAGATAGAGAGAATCATATGCAGTATGAGACCTTTTGTGTCTGGCTTCTTTCACTAAGCATAATGATTTTAAGGTTTATCCATTGTTACAGCATGTATCAGTGCTTCATTCCTTTTTGTGGCTCAATAATACTCCATTTTATGGCTGTCTTACATTTTATTTATCCATTCAGTAGTTGATGGACATTTGCACTGTTTCCACCTTTTGGCTGTATGAACATTCACATGCAAGGATTTAGTCTGAGTACCTATTTTCATTTCTTTTGGGTGTGTACCTAGGAATTGCTGGTCATACGGTAACTCTATATTTAACTTGCTCGGGAACTGCCAGACTCTTCTCCACAGTGGCTGTACAATTTTGCATTCACACCAGCAGTGGGTGAGGGCTCAGTTTCTCTGATCCTCACCAATACTAGTTATTGATTGGTTGGTTGGTTGGTTGATTGCCATCCTAGTGGGTGTGAAGTGGCGTCTCATTATAGTTTTGATTTGCACTTCCCTAATAAAGTGGCCAATGACACTGAGCATCTTTTCATGTGCCTTGGCCATTTGTATAGATTCTTTTGAAAATGCCCATTTAAATCTCTTGCTTACTTTTTTTTTTTTTTAAGATTTTATTCATTTGACAGAGAGAGAGAGAGAACAAGTAGGCAGAGAGGCAGGCAGAGGGAGAGGGAGAAGCAGGCTTCCCGCCGAACAGGGAGCCCGATGCGGGGCTCGATCCCAGGACCCCGGGATCATGACCTGAGCTGAAGGCAGCGACTTAACCGACTGAGCCACCTAGGCGCTCCTCTTGCTTACTTTTTAACAGGTTTTTTTTTGGTCTTTTTGTTGTTGAGTTGTAAGTTTTTCATATATTCTGGATACTAGACCCTTATCAGATTTATATGATTTGCAAATATTTTGTCCCACTCTGTAGATTGTCTTTTCATTTTCTTGACCTAGTCTTTGAAGCACAAAAGCTTTAAATTCTGATGAAATCCGATGTATCTATTCTTTTGTTTTTGTTGCTGTGCTGTTGGTATCATGTCTAGGAAACCATTGCCCAACCTAGAGTCATGAAGATTTACTCCTGTGTTTTCTTCTCAGAGTTGTATAGTTTTAATGCTTATATTTAGATTTTCCATTTTTTAAAAAGATTTTACTTATTTATTTCTTTGAGATAGAGAGTGTGAACGGGGGGAGGAGCGGGGGTGGGGGTGAGGAAAGGGGAAAGAATCTCAAGCAGACTCCATGCTGAGAACAGAACCCCACATGGGGCTCGATCCCACAACCCCAAGATCGTGACCTGAGCCGAAACCAAGAGTCGGACACTCGACTGACGGAGCCACCCAGGTGCCCCTAGGTTTTCCATTTATTTTGAGTTAATTATTGTGTGTGGTGTCGGGTGAGACAAGGATCCAGCGTCATTCTTCTGCATATGGATGTCCAGTTGTCCTAGCGCTTTTGCTGGACTCTTCTTTCTCCATCAAATGATGTTAGCGTCTTTGTTAAAAATCACATGACCGTAGATGTATGTGTTTATTTCTGGAATCTCAGTTCTAGTTCATTGATATATGACCTAGACATGATATGTCTACCCTTATGCTAGTACCACACTGTTTTGATTACTGTGCCTTTGTAGTAAGTTTAGAAATCAGGAACTTTGAGTCCTCCAACTTTATTTTTCCTTTTCAAAATTGTTTCAGGGTCCCCTGTGATTTTATATGCATTTTAGGATCGCTTTTTCCATTTCTGTCAAAAAAGGCCTTTGGGATTTTGACAGGGATGCATTGATTCTGTAGACCACTTCAGGGAGTTTTACAGTCTTAGTGATCTTGAGCCTTCCAATCCACAAATGCAAGATGTCTTTCCATTAATTTATGTCTTCTTTAATTTCTTTCCACAATGTTCTGTCATTTTCAGAGTTTAAACTTTGCTAAATTTATTCCTAAGCGTATTATTCATCCATTTCATCTATGTTGCCTAATTTGTTTGTGTACGGTTATTCATAGTATTCTCCCTTTTAATCATTTTTATTTCTAAGGTTGATAGTAATGTCTGCACTTCATTTCTGATTTTAGTGATATGAGTTCCTCTTTTTCTTGGTCAGTCTAGTTTGGTTTGTCAACTTTGTTGGTCTTTTCAAAGAACCAACTTTTGGCTTTGTTGACTATTATTTTTTCTATTCTCTTCTTCTTTTGTTTCCCCTCTGATCTTTATTATTTCCTTCCTTTTGCAAGCCTCGAGTTTAGTTTGCTTTTCTTTTTCTAGTTCCTTACAGTATAAAGTTAGGTTACTGATTCAATTTCTTTTTTTAACGTAGGCTCAATAATACTCCATTTTATGGCTATGTTACATTTTATTTATCCACTCAGTAGTTGATGGACATTTGTGAGCTATAAATTTTCCTGGGAGCACTGCTTTCATTGCATCCCATATGTTTTGGTATGTTGTGTTTGTTTGCACTTTCCTCTAAGTATTTTTTTTAAGATTTTATTTATTTGTCAGAGAGAGAGACAGAGCACAAGCAGGGGGAGCAGCAGGCAGAGGAACAAGCAGGCTCCCCTGAGCAAGGAGCCCAGTGCAGGACTCGATACCAGGACTCTGGGATCATGAACTGAGCCATCCAGGTGTCCCAAGTATTTTTTAATTTCTCTTATGATTTCTTCCTTGATCTGGTTGTTTAAGAGTTTGTTGTCTTATTTCTACATATTTGTGAAATTCCCAGTTTTCCTTTTTTTTTAATGTCTAGTTTCTATTATGATCAGGAAAGATACTTTATAAAGGATTTCCATCTTCTTAAACTTATTGAGACTTGTTTTGTGGCCTAACATATGATCTATCCTGAAGAAAATTCTGTGTGTACTTTCAAAGAATGTATACTCTTTGCTCTGTGAAGAGTGAAGAGTGAAGAGTTCTGTAGATGCCTTTTATGTCTAGTTGGTTCATGGTGTTGTTGAAGTCCTCTGTTTTCTTTTGATCTTCTGTCTGGTTACATTATTGAAAGTATGATAATGAATTCTTCAACTATCAGTTTATAACTATTTCCCCCTTCAACTCTGCCAACGCTCTCTTTTGAGGTACATGAATGTTTATAATTATTATGCCTTCTTGGTGAATGAGTCTTATATCAATATGTCATGGCTTTCTTTGTCCCATTGTAATTTTTGACTTAAAATCTGTTTTGTCTGGTATTAGGATAGCTACTTCAGCTCTCTTTGGATTTCTGTGTTCATGGAGTATCTTTTCCATCCTTTCACTTTCAACCTATCTGTTTATAAAGTGAGTTTCTTGCAGATAGCGTATAGTCAGATGTTTTTTCATCTATTTTGCCAAGATCTACCTTTTGATTTGAGAGTTCAATCCACTTACATTTACAGTAGTTACTGATAAGAAAATATTTCTGCCATTTTGCTATTTTGTTTCCTATATACCTTATATCTTTTTTGTTCCTTAGTTTCTCTATTGCTGCCTTCTTTTGTGTTTAATTGGGGTTTTTTTGTACTGTATTGTTTTGATTCCTTCTTCATTTCCTTTTCTCTATATTTGCAAGTTATTTTATTAGTGGTTATCCTGGAGATTATAATTTATATTTTAAATTTATAACAAACTAGTTTAAATTAGCTTCAATAGTATAAAAAAAACTCTGCTCCTATACAATTCTGTCCTTCCCCTTTATGTTTTTATTGTCACAAATTACATCTTTGAACATTGTGTGTTCATTAACATAGATGTATAATTGTTGTTTTATGCATTTGTCTTTTAAATCCCGTGGGGGAAAAAGTTATAAACCAAAAATATAGTAGTACTTGCCTTTTTTATTTATGTATAAATATCACATAGTTCACAGTCTAGTTCAGATTAATACCAACTTAATTTCAATAAGATGCAAAACTTCACACCTATATAGCTCTATTCCCACCCCTCCTTTGTGCTGTTGTTGTCATACAAATTGTATCTTTAGACATTGGGCACCCATCAAGACAGGTTTGTAATTATTGCTTTACAGTTGTCTTTTAAATCAGGAGGAAAAGAGTTACAAGTAAAAACAGGAGCGCCTGGGTGGCTCAGTCGTTGGGCGTCTGCCTTCGGCTCAGGTCATGATCCCAGGGTCCTGGGATCGAGCCCCACATCGGGCTCCCTGCTCCGCGGGAAGCCTGCTTCTCCCTCTCCCACTCCCCCTGCTTGTGTTCCTGCTCTCGCTGTCTCTCTCTGTCAAATAAATAAATAAAATATTTTTTTAAAAAAAGAGTTACAAGTAAAAACAACATTTTTACTGTCTTTTAAGTATATCCATGTTGTTACCTTTATCACTGTTCTTTTTTCTTCGTATGGATTCAAGTTACTTTCTAATATCCTTTCACTTCAACCTAAAGAATTTACTTTAGTATTTCTGGCAGAACAGATTTGTTAGAAACAAATTTTCTCAGTTTTTGTTTATCTGGGAATATCTCATCTTCTCATTTTTTGGAGGATAGTTTTACTGGGTACAGCATCCTTGGTCCCCAGTCTTTTCTTTGTGCACTTTGAATATTTCATCTCACTGCCTGCTGATCTCTGGGGTTGATGAGAAATCACCTGTTAATCTTATTGAGACTTCCTTGTAGGTGATAAATCATTTCTCTCTTCATGCTTTTAAGATTCTCTCACTGGTTTTTAACAGTCTGAGTATGATGTATTTAGGTGTGGATTTCCTTGAATTTATCCTACTTGGAGTTTTCTGAGCTGCTTAGAAGTGCAGTATTCTTTCTGTCCCCCTCCACCCCTGCCATCTCTATCTCCATCTCTCTCTCAACTCCTGGAACTCCTATTATGCATATATTGGTGTACTTAATGGCGTCACACTGGTTTCTGAGGCTCTGTTCATCTTATTCTTTTTTCATTTTGTGCCTCAGAATTGACTGTCTCAATTAACCTCTATAAAAGTTCACTGATTCTCTCTTCTGCTAGCCTGCATCTGGTGTTGAAGCCTTCTGCTTAGTTTTTCATTTCAGTTTTTGTACTTTTCAACTCCAGAATTTCTGTCTGGTTCCTTTTTATAATTTTTTAAATCTTTATTGATAGTCCCTGTTTGATGAGACCTCATTCTCTTCCGGTTTCTTTTAGTTCTTTGTTCACCATTTCTTTGGTTCTTAGAGCATATTTGAGACAGTTGATGTAAGTTTTTGTTTAGTAAGTCCAATGCCTGGGCTTCCTCAGGGACAGTTTCTTTCCTTCTTTTTTTTTTTCTATGAATGGACCATACTTTGTTGTTTCTTTGCATGCCTTGTAATTTTTGTTGAAAATTGTTCATCTTGAATATTATAATGCAGTAACCCTGGAAATAGGACTACCCGCCCCCCCCGCCAATATGAATTGCCGTTGCTGGTTGTGAGTTGTAGTTGATTGTTTAATGACTTTTCTAAACTATTTTTATAAAGACATTACTAATTTGTTGTGTGTGGTCACTGAAGTCACTGTTCCTTAAGCTTAGTGGTTAACTGGTAAGTAGTTAGAAAATTCCTTAAATGCCACCACCGCCACCACAATAAAACTCTTCTGGTCTTTGCAGATTGGTTCTGTGATGGAGTACTCCCTCAAAGCTTAGGCAGGCCTTACTTAGGCAACTCTGCCTTCGCCTTCATTTCCTGCTTATGTGGAGCCTAATGATCAGCCAGAGGTTAACATTTACCATCTTCTGGGGTCTTTCCTAAACATGCATTAGCCCTGGGCATGCATGTGGTCTTCTGGACTCTGGTTTATGTGGGAGTTTTTAAAATCTTTATTCCTCCGTGTATCTCCTTCCTCAGCCTCTTCCTTTTCAGGCCGTTCAGACGCCCTGCTGCTTGCCTCACCTGTTATCCCTTGCCCCGGGTGGTTGTGGCTGGTAGACTTGCCTTTAAATGCTTTCAGCAAATGCTGCCCAGGAGGCCACTTCAGCCCTGAGAAAGTTCCAAGTGAGAGAAAACAAAGGTAAGACCCTGAGTTGATCCCTCAGGGAGCCAGGATACAGATCAAAACATACAACCACAATTCTTTGAGAACGGAGTTTATATTACCCTCTCTGTCACCAGCAAAGCCACACCAGGAACACAGCCTCCCACCAGCTGCCTCTTAACTGGGGGTGGGGGATGAAGTCGGGTAAGTTCAAAATCCAGAACACAACTGTACTGAAATTTAGCAGCTTCTTTCTTCATTAAGCCTTTCCCTGCTTGTTGTTACTTTCTTGTTAAATTTCAGAGTTCTGTAAATGTTGGTTCTCACAGGTTTTGTTAGCTTAATTATTGCTTTTGTGGAGGGACAGGTTTCTGGGATTCCCTAATCCCAGGTATGAACATTTTGCAGTTATTTGTATATTGATAGCGTGCTCTCTAAAAAGAATAAGCCATTTTTTTTTATTTTATTTATTTATTTGACAGAGAGAGACAGTGAGAGAGGGAACACAAGCAGGGGGAATGGGAGAGGGAGAAGTAGGCTTCCACCGAGCAGGGAGCCCGATGCGGGGCTCGATCCCAGGACCCTGGGATCATGACCTGAGCCGAAGGCAGACGCTTAACGATTGAGCCACCCAGGCGCCCCAAGAATAAGCCATTTTAGAGTACCAGCAGAAATGTATTTCCTCACAGCCATATCAACATTTATCATAAATTTTTAATTTTTTAATGATTTCATTATGATTAAAGAATACTTCATAGGCATATTGATTTGAATGTCTTCCACTTTGGTTGGGTTTGAACACTTGTTGAGTTAGTGTTTGTGTTTTTTGTAAATGGTTGTTTCCTTTGGAAAGTAGCTCATTCAGATATCAGCCTTTCATGTACGTTTCAGTTTATCTGATCCTAAGCCTGAAATGATGAGAGATGTCTGTGTGTGAGGCATGATCCATCTCAGCTATAGACGGACAGTTCCTAACGCTGGAGAAAGCTTCTTGGGTCAGCCCTGGGTATCTCTTTAAATCATTCATTCATTCAACAGAAATGCATCAAACCCTACTGTGTGCCAGGTCTGTGCTGATTCTGGGAAAATGACAGGGACTAGAGAGCCCTGGCCTACCCCTTGTGAGCAAACAGTCTTTATAGGGGTGACACCGAGCAAGCGAGACATGCAGAATGTCATCTCAGAACACATCTTTTCTGTTGAGCTGTGCTAGTTTTGATTTTATAAAAGTTTAAAAAAAAAAAAAAGTTGATGTCCATACACTTGCCTATCACATCCTTGAAATGAGAGGTCACATTGAGCCCCTTTCACCTCAGCAACTTGGTCTTCATGGTGCACGTGCTTGGTCCTTAGGGTAGAGCTGGAGGGGGATTTCCCTCCTGGGCACCAGTGGGCCCAGGCCCTCTTCCATAGGGAACCTAGAACTTCAGAGCATTTAGCTTTCTTCTGGCGGCTCACGTCACGTGACAGACAGTTCTTTCCAGGACAGAAAGTCCAGCAGTTTGCAGATGGCCGGGCCTGAGAAGACTGCATCAGCCCTTCCTCAGAACGAAGGTAGGTGTCTCTCACCTGCACAGGTAGAGCTGTTCTGAGGCCTGAGGCCATGAGGGAGCGGACAACCCACGGTTGAGGGATTCCCCTCGCATTCCCCTGCCCACATCAATCTGGAGTTGCCCCCTCTCCTCACCCAGCATGGCACAGTGGCCGGGATGGTGGTGGGTGAGTGGGGGTACCACAATACTCTATCCTATCCATAGGGGTCCAGGAAGCGGAAGTGGCGCCCCTCCTGTCGCCCAGCCTGAAGGGCAGCTGCTTCGACCATCCCCTGCACGAGGGGCTCCTCCACCCCACCCGGCGCTGCAGCAGTCCTGCCTCAGCTCCAACTCCTACATTGTCAAAGAAGCCCAAGGTGCATGCAGCCAGGGACATGTTCCCCACTGACTGGAGCCCGCCACCTGTTGAGTTCCTGAACCTGAGGTTACCGCCGGCCAGCAGGGGGGCCCGAGCCCCGAGGTGGGTGGGTGTGGCAGGGCCACAGGCCCTGAGGACAAGGGCCCACCAGCTGCCTGAGGAGTTAGAGCAGGAGCCCCAGGACTCGGACCCCCAGGGGAGTCTGGCCTCACTGGAGGAGCCGTTCTGGAACATGGCAGGCCCGAGCCAGAAGGCTGCAGCTCCAGTGGTGGACACCCACAGCTTGGTAAGCCAGCGGCGCCCCCGGCCTCCTCTCCTTGCTGCCCCTCCTCAGTCACCCCCTGGCCACTCCCTTTTTGGCCACTCTTCCTTGTCCGTACCCCAACTGCCCTTCATTGGCCACCTCCCCCTAACTATCCCTCCTCAACCGCATACTCCCCACCTCTCCCCAGCCCTTGGACCCTTGTGGCTGGGGTGCATCTCTCCCCTTATTTCTGCTGCTAACCTCTGCTAACAGATGGCTTGGGTGGTGCCAAATTTGATGCTGCTTCTGTATGGGAACCTTCAAGGCTTTTGTGCCTAAGGTTGAGGTTATCCCCTTGGGGAAAGGGGGACCTTGGTGTCTGGGTCTAAGTTAGGCCAGGCACTAAGACTCGGGCTGACTCTGGTCCAGTGGATTGGAATGTCTAAATGGAAACTTCAATGATGAACTTTAAGCTGGGTGGGAATAAACAGCTCTTGCTAGGTAGACTAGGAACACTTAGGGGCCCATGGATCCAGGAAATTTATTTTGAGAATAGGGCTTAATTATTTGTTTTGTTTGGTTTTCTTTTTAAGTAGAAGTTTTTTCTTCTTGTGGGAAGTCTTTTTTTTTTTAAGACCTTATTTATTTGTCAGAGAGACAGCACACAAGCAGGGGGAGAAGCAGGCTTTCTGCTGAGCAAGGAGCCCAATGTGGGACTCAATCCCAGGACTCTAGGATCATGACCTGAGCCGAAGGCAGACGCTTAACCGACTGAGCCACCCAGGCATCCCTGGTCTTAATTATTTATAATAGCCCAAGATTGTCAATAATCTAAATGCCTACCACTAGGGAATTAATACATTATGTTCTAGTCCTACATTAGGGTACCCTGAAAGTGTTTTTTTTTTAACTTATCTTTTTAGTATTGGTATGGAATGACCCTCAAGACACACTGTTAATTGAACAGAGCCAAGGGTAGAATAGGGTTCATAGTTTGCTACCATATGCGTTATGGTTGGGGGGGGAGTCTGTGATGTATGACTGTTTGCTTGTCTGTGGATAAAATGTCTCCAAAAGCACACAGAGGAGTGAACACCTGTGAGGAGGGCCCTGGGTGGCTGGGGATGCAGGTGCGGGGAGACAGCTTACCGCATACCTTTATACTTCCCGAGTTTTTAATCATGTGAGGGTATTGCCTATTCAGAAACATAAACTAGATAAATAAAGGGCTTAATTTAGATTAATTTTATTCTTCTCCCCCCCTCTATCTGTCTTTCTCTCTGTCCCCCATTCTCACGTCCTGTTTCTCCAGTTCACCTTTGGGGCCTCAGAGAGCTACGTCAATAGCTTGGATTACTTACTGCAGGAGAAGCGGTGAGTGTGGGAAGAGGTCTATCGTGGGGTCTTCATTCTGTGGGGTTGGCAGCGATTTTGGGGGGGTTGTCCTCTAAGACTTCTAGCACATTCCCATCAGGATCGAGCACACTCCATCACAGCGTGTCTCCTGGAGCACCCTGTGTGCTCTGATTAATAGTGAGCACGGAGAACGGTAGTCAGGTCAAAGGGGGTCATCTGGAAGGCAGAAAGCCCCAGACCTCTGCCACATACAGAACCCTCGTTCAGGGGGGCTTGTGAATCTTGGGTTGGTGTGGGTGGGATGCAGGGGGAATCCCTTGCTCTCTTCTGCCCAATTCATGCCCGTGTGGGGGCCTCTTGGCTCCCGTTCAAGCGTTCCATGGGCGAGAAGGGGAAAAGGCAGGTGGCCTTGACAGAGGTGTACAGCCTGAGCACTGCCACGCCCGTGGTGTGGGCAAGTAAAGCTCATCAGGGCACCCAGCACTGGGAGATTCTTGCTCTACCGGGCCCTCGCCAGGCACTGGATACGTGGAGGTGATGGGGCAGCCCTGCTCGCCTGGACATGTATCTTCATGCTTCTAGTATTTCCCATGCTGTGAAGTGGCTGTGGAGGGGCCTGGAATACTGGCACCTCATTTAACCTGGGGGTCAGGAAAGGCTCCCCACAGGTATCCTGATCTTTGAACCTAGGAGAATTAGGAGATTTGGGGGGGCGTCATGCGTGACCACACATGTGAAGGTGGGTATGACAGATATTCTGGTGGCCGACTAGAACTGGAATTCTCGGCACTGGGGAGTGGGGGTTGGGGGTCGACATAGCAGGAGGTGCAGCCAAGATGTGAACCGGAGTTGGGTCGCGAGAGGCCTCATGAACACAGGGTTGAGTTGGGAGAATTTTAAGTGGGTAGTGATGTGTTTCCCGCTGTGTTTCAGAGATCACTTAGGCTGCATTATGGAGAATGGATGGGAATGGGGAGAGAGGAAGTAGGGTGAACGGTGATGGGGTGGGGCCCTGGGAGGAAGGCAGTTGGGGCTATGATAAGTCTGCTGACCTGGGTGGCTGGGACTCTGGAGCCTGCGTGGAAGGGAATTCAGACCCAGACATGTGGCTTTGGAGAGGTCCGGGCACATTCAGCTGGAAATCATTCAGTTGTCACTGGCTGGGAGGATCCAAACTCCTGATGGCAGCCTGGACTGGAGGCAAAGTCTTTAAGAACTGAGGACCTTTGGGCAAAGCTAAGGCAAGCACCTGGAGGGGCAGGGCAACAGCTGGGGAGGCTCCCAGGCTGTTGAGGGACCAAGGATCAAGAAGGCTGAAGGTAGACAGGGCCTGCTCAGGGGTTTGTGTGTTTCGGGCGGGAGGGAGGTGAGGGAGTCAGGATTCCAGCAAGATAATGGTTGGCATGCAGGGCTGTGGTGGGGACAGGCCTCTGAGGCTGGAGACCAAAGTGTAGGGAGAAAAGGAAATGAGCAGGACCTGGAAGGGCTGCCCTTGGGGCCGGAAAGGCAGGCCGTGTGTCAGGGGCTCCGGGAGCCATGAGCCTGGGGGGCCCCTCCAGGTCAGTATGGCCAGACCCTGGGAGGAGGAGAAGGGGCTAAGCACAGGCCCGGATGTGTCAAAAAGTGGGCACATCCTGGGGCGCCTGGGTGGCTCAGTCGTTAAGCGTCTGCCTTCGGCTCAGGTCGTGATCCCAGGGTCCTGGGATCGAGCCCCACATCGGGCTCCCTGCTCCGCGGGGAAGCCTGCTTCTCCCCTCCTTCTCCCCCTGCTTGTGTTCCCTCCCTCGCTATGTCTCTCTCTGTCAAATAAAAAAATAAAATCTTTAAAAAAAAAAAAAAAAGTGGGCACATCCTAAACAAGGTACACAAAGGCGGGTTTGAAGTTGTGTGGTGAAAATTTTCCTTCAGGCCTGTCTGCTCCTGTCTGCTTAACCAGACAGCACAGTTGATGCGATGTGATGCCTCTCCCCCGCCCCATCCAGGTCTCATGTTGAGGGCCTTTACACAGGAGTGCAGGGAAGTGTCCCTATTCCTAGGCCTTGACATGTTCACAGGGTCTGCAGCCCGGTGCCTGGGTCGCTTGACTGGGGACAGTGCTGACCTCCGTTACTGGCTTTCTGCTCCCCGCAGGGACCAGGCCCTGGAGCGAGAGCAGGTGCTTCTGCAGCACCGCCCCCACCTCAGCTCCCTGGATCTGGATGAGGATGAAGCGCCGCTCACACCTGAGCACAGGTGGGAGACGTGGGCACGAGAGGTGCAAGGGCCTGGCCGCTTGTGGGGGCGGGGGAGGGGGGTGGCTAGTCCACGCACCTGCCTCTCAAGGCAAAGGATTTAAGTGTTGACTGGCTCTCATTTTCAGACAGAATTTCAACTAGCAATCTGTGTGTATTTATAAGTTCTCAAGCTGCCTCCTTTTTTTTTTTTTTTTAAGATTTTATTTATTTATTTGAGAGAGAGGATGAGAGGAGAGAGAGAGCACACGAGAGGGGGGAGGGTCAGAGGGAGAAGCAGACTCCCCGCCAAGCAGGGAGCCCGATGCGGGACTCGATCCAGGGACTCCAGGATCATGACCTGAGCCGAAGGCAGTCACTTAACCAACTGAGCCACCCAAGCGCCCAAGCTGCCTCCTTTTCTTAAACCAACATTCAAGAAAACCCCTACATTCATTCATTGATTCCAGAAATATTGGATCATCTACTGTGTGTCAGGGTTCAGTGTGGGCCTTTGAGGATGCAGAGAAAGGAAAACACAGCCTACTCGGCCCCAACTGTCCACCCAAATTTTTGGAACCAGGTCTCTTGGGGGAAGTAACTTTACAAAACCACAGTCTAAGAGAAAACTGTCTTTAAAGGGGAGAATGTGGCCATGTGACATTTTTCATCCCCCCCCCCCGCCACCCGGGGAAAAGAAGGTGGCTTTTGTCAGTGCTGTCATGAGGGGAGGGGAGTGTCTGCTGGCCATGATCTAAGTGGGCCATTGGCTGGAGGGAGGGCTGGTCTCATCTGTACTACAGGGTCTCAGAGACGCCGAGAGACCGCAGTTGAATCCATCATCAGGGTACCCGGTTAGCCATCCCATCTATCCAATTGTCTGTCCGGCCAGCCAACCAGCAAACATTCACCGAGTCCAACTCTGTACCAGGCTCGGTTACAGACTCTGGGGATACAGCAAAAGCAAAACCAGACAGAAATCTCTGTCCTCCTGAGCGAAGAGAGGTAACAAGTGCTCAGGAGAGAGGATAAAGAAGAGAGGGGGCGAGAGGAGCATGGAAGGCCTGTGAGATTGTGCATAAGGATCAGGGAAGACCTCAATGAGCAGGTGGCTGGCTTCTAGCAGGGCACTGTGAAGGAAATGAGAGGCAGCTCTGGGGGCCCTACAGGGAGAGCAGAGCGGCAGCCATGGAGGGGAGGGCTGGGGAGAGGAGGTCAGGGAGGCCAAGAGTGGGCTCGATGCATGAGCTTCTCCTCTCTGTGAGCTAGCCGCCACCGCTCTGAACAGGATCCTCTGCCGCCATGTCAAGGATAAACTGGGGAGCCTGGGGGGGAGGGGGGCGGCGTGCAAGGGCAGAAGAAAGGAAACGGGGCAAATGAGCCATGGCAGTCATCCTCTGAGAAGTAAGAGGCTGGGAGGGAGGGTGGGTGGTGAGGAGTAGGCACAGTCTGGATATATTTTTAGGGTAGAACTGACATGATTTGTTGATGAACTGGATGGAGTGTATGGGAGAAAGAGGGGAATCAGAGGGGACCCCCCAGGATTTGGGCCTGAGCACCTGGAAGGTTGGAGTTGTCTAATTAAACTGGGGAAGACTTAAGTGACGAAGGCTGTAGTGGGGGCACTTGTGAGGTCAAGGGTTCATTTGGGGGATCCCGAGGCGAGACCAAGGAGACGGCTTGGATCCCCTCTTCCGGAAAGGCAGGCGCAGGAGTCACCAAGGTGACGTTTAAAGCCACAAACTGGATGAGCTCACCTGGAGAGCAAGTTTAGAGAGGAAACGGGCTCAAGGGGGCAATGTAGAGGTCACGGTGACCTTGACAAGAGCCGCTCTGGTGGAGTGCTGGGAGTGAACATGACTGGAACAGGCTCATAGGGGAACAGGAGGAGAGGTCGAAAGAGAAAAATGTGCAGTAGCTGAAGGGGGAAGTAGAGTCAGGATAGATCTTTCTGTATGTCTCCCTTCCTTTTCTTTCTTTTAATTGGTTCCTCCCTTGCTTCCTTCCCTCTTTCCTTCCCTCCCTCCCTCAGGAACCAAGTGTGCCAGAGGGGCTGGGGTGGACTGCAGGGGATGAGGTCACCTCAGCCATGTGGCTGAGGGCAGGTTGGTGAACATGCCCTAGATCATCTGCCTGTCCAGGCTTGCCTTTTTTTTCTGTCAGCCTGAGTTAGGCTATTAAGCATTGGTCTAAGCAGTGATAAGTCAAGTTTTTGTGCACACTCTAAGTTAGCATTCTGCTTCCACTTACTAAGGGAATGTTGAGTGACAACCTACAGACTTCTTTGGGGCTTCCGTTTTAGGACCCCCAAATGGTTTACATTGTTTTTATTGCCCAGAGATGGTTATGAACATCACTGTGGCTGGCTGTTTGCTTTTTTTCCCTCAAGTTTTTCTGATAACCATCTCTGGACTCGACCAGGGATTAGCAAACTCTGTATTTGTAAATAGTGACTATTTTAGGCTTTGAGGGCCATGCAGTCTCTGTGGCAGCAACCACTCAACTCTGCTGTTGTAACAGGGAAGCTCCCATAGACAATACATAAGTGAATAAACATGCCTATGTTGCAATAAAACCTTGTTTACAGCAACGGGCAGGGGTTGGCCACAGACGGCAGTTTGCTGACCCGTGGCCTTGGTTAGGAGGACCCCAGCCTCCTCACTGATACTTTCCACTGTGAACACCTGTGAGTGTTCGGATTGGAACAGCCATCCCACATAGGTGGAGAGCTACTAACATGCTGCCTAGAGGCCCAGAGAAGGGGTGCCGTGCAGGGCGCACAGCGAACCCAGAAGGGCGGATGTGGAGACTGAGTGGAAGCACTGGGTTTGGGCTAAAGGCCTCTTTGGACAAGAGTGCCTTGGTGGCATCATAAGTGATAAAAACAGTTGTCTCTCTAAGTCGGGGCTCATGGATTTGTTTCCAGGTTTCCTACTCAATGGATACGTAACCTTGGAATGAAACCTTTTAAACCCTCTTTAAAATCTCAGTAGCGGGGAGCCTGGGTGACTCAGATGGTTAAGTGTCTGCCTTGGGCTCAGGTCATGATCTCCAGGTCCTGAGATCGAGCCCCACATTGGGCTCCCAGCTCAGTGGGGAGCCTGCTTCTGCCTCTCCCCCTGCTTGTACTCTGTCTCTCTCAAAGGAATAAATAAAAACTCTTAAAAAAATAAAAAATAAAATCTCAGTAGCAAGAATAACGATTTTAGCTCTTGACGTTTCTACTGAGTGCATCCAGGCTTCTGGAAGTCATGGCTTGGGTGTTTTGAAATTCCCCACAGAAAGGGAGTTATCTGGGGAACCGGCTTAAGCCATGTGTCCCAGGCTCTGAAATCGCCGATGATTTTCTGGGCACTTGACATTTTCAAGTAGTACTTTGAGAAAGCCTTTTTGACAACAGCCACTTTGAGGTGGTGGTTTTGATGTGGGATCATTTTGATGGGACAGTTCGACTCTCTGCTTCAAAGAAAATTACTCACTGATACACAAAGCCAGCAGCTTCTTCTATCCCTGAATGGGGCCAAGGAAGGACGTGGGTCTGGAAGGGGTGAGGCTGCAGCTGGGGGCCAGCCACCATCTGCCAGAGCAGTTGTCTGTGACCAGGAGTCACACGCCTGTCGTGGATGCCCGCCGTGGAAGAGACCCACAAGTACCCAGAGCCCAGCATCCCCTCATGCTCTAAGGACTGGCTTGCATCTTGAATGGATGCCATCCTACGTTCTGTATTTCTTAAAGTTAAAAGACTGTGTGTGTGTGCTGGGGCAGGGGAGGGGGGAATATTTCAACCCTAACATCATCCTTTATCCTCACTTTGGGGCTGCACAGGAAATCCCCAGTTAGATGTGGAAGAGTCATCTCAGAACTCTTAATAATGCACATACGTTATATTTAGTATCACAAAAGTCCCTTTGTGTGATGGTTTGGGCGACAAGACTAAGACCCTTTTACAGATGAGCCTAATTCCTACAGACTTTTAATAATTTGCACCTTTTCCTTAATATACGAGCAACATAAACCATAGATCCTCAAAAGCTGAAATGGCAAAGCAATGAACAAAACAGCAGAATGTTTTCCCGTCTGTGTGGTGGTTTGCACAGGCAGCTTGCAAAAAACCCACAGGAGCAGAAGCTCCCCGGTGTTTTCATGTCATTTCCATACCGTGTGCCATTTCAGCCTCCGGACGGCCCTGTGATGAGCATCGGCACCTGTTCTCGGGTCGGTGGCCAGAAGGCGAGACAAATCTCATGGGGCCAGTGGTGGGCTGCCAGCTGCCCCGCCTCCAGCAGCCGCTGCTTGCGTCCCAGACCCCGACAGGAGCCCTGAGTGCTGCTCCCGCTCCGAGTTCACCATCCTCCGGTGACAGGAGGGGATGCAGTGCTTGTAGCTTGTTCTCTTTTGCTGTTTTTATTGTCAAATGTGTGTTCTGTCTCCACAAAATCAAGCAGAACACAGTTGTAGGAAGTAAACAGGAAATGTCTCTTCTGCCCCCTCCCCCAAATCCTATCCCCTAGGGATGACTCCAGCTCATAGCTGGGCACGTCAGGTGTGTGTGGGGGGGTGTTCCATGTTTCCAAGAACGTGTGTGTGCATACGTCTGTGTGTATACCTCTACACACACACACACACACACTCCCTATTCTGAAACTGGGCTGTTTTCACCTACCAGTGCACTGTGGCCAGTCTGTCATGATGCAAAGATTTACTTTGTTCTTAGGAATTGTCTTAACTGCCTCCCTTTTCCCCACTCCCTCTTAAATGGGTCATTCAATCCTGACAATTTTTACCCCTCCCAGTAGAGTTAGAATGTATCCCTTCTTCTCTCTGTTCCTTCCCTGTCCAGGGGACCCAGCTCTGATCTACTAATCAGACTCACAAGGCAGGGCCTGGGCATCTGGGCATCCCTGGGGAGTCCTCCTGATCACAAGAGCTTGAGGACTGGTGTCCCAGAAGAAACATCCAGGCTCCTTCCTTGGGCGGATGCCCTCCCTGACCCTGGCCACACCCAGAGCTTCTCTCCTCCGCCCCTGGCAGACCGTGTAGGCAGTTTTGTGGTCAGCCCATTTGCTGAAGGCTACTGTGGTGATTTATTTACCCTTCTCCTAGACATGCAATGGCAGCCCACGCCTGACTCATCCTTCAGCACCTGGCACCCACATATTGTGGGTGCTCAGTGAAAGTTTGAGCTGAACAAAGGCAATGGGCGGTGCTGGGTTTGGGAGCAGGACTTCTGGCTCCTGAAGCCCTGAGGAAGGGGCTGGGATGCAGGACGCAGAGTGGGATGGGGAAGAGCTCCTGAGTCTGCATCTCGTAGGCTCCTCCTTTACCAGCAGGTGGCGCTGTCCTCCCCCCAGTCTTTTCCCCACCAGGCCACCGTCGCAAGGCAGGGGCACCATCTGGCTTTCCCTGGCCTCCCTCCAGGCTACAGACCAGGTGCGCCTGCTGACACGCGCCTCTCCGGCTCCTTGCTTTGCCAGGATGCTGGTGGAGAGGTTCTCCGTGTCACTGCAGGTCATTCCACCAGTACATCCCGGGGAGACTGTGTTTCTACCCAGGCATCAGCCCCTGCGCTGCCTCCTGGACCGTTCACAGCTGAAGCCACGTAGCCACCTGGAAGAACTGTTCGTCAGGTAAATGTCGGCATGGGACGGCCAGGCCTGGTCCCTCATGGAGCCCAATGATAAGGACTGGCCCAAATGAGGAAATTCAAAGCTGTACTTGAGCCAGTTTGGATATGTCAGCTTTCAGGACTGTGGGATGAAATAGTCCCACATGTCTGCTTATGATATTTAATTTGCTGATTTGGATGCACATACTTTTAAAAAGCCCTACATTGTCGTAAATATTAGGTCGGTTGTATATTTATGTATTCATATTGCTTTTTCCTCCCCCGCACCCCAGTTTCATGGAACAACTGTAGTCAGACTCACCATTACATGCCTTTGGGGTGATGTCTCCCTCAACACTGGAGCCGCTTTCTGGGCCATCCAGCAGTTTTCCAAAGCACGTCATCGTCACTTCCATCTGCTCATTGGAGACACCACCCTTCTTCTGTCCGTGTGTGATACTAACACTGAAGTTTGTCCCCGGCCCTAAGTGCACACTGTGTAACATTAGGACATCTGCCCCGTGGCTCGACTCCGTGGAAGGAAATTTACGTTATCACGCAGCCATGGGCTATGTTGCTTTTTAAGGGGATTTTAAAAGCTTGACCACAATCACATCCAACCCTTGGAGTTGTGAGTTCATCTATCTGAGATTAAGAGAGAAAGCCTGCAGGACTCAGTGCAGCTGACCACTCGTGCTCATGAGGCCGACGCCCTGCTGGGCCTTGGTGGCCAAGGGGGATGGGGAGGAGGCCGCCGGGCCCGCACCAGCCCATGGGGAGCACAGAGGTTGAACTATCTCTGGTCTCTTGAAAGCAGGAGTCTTGGTGGTTTCCAGCTATTCAGGGCTTCCTTAGGTCTGTTTCACTAATTCTAAAGCCATCTCATATCACGGGAAGTTTCAAGTATAGATAGAGAGCACAGTGTAATGATTCCCCATATAGTCATCACTCAGCTTCGGCAACCATCAGCTCAAAGCCAATCCTGTTCCATCTCTACCCCTGCCCACTAACATTATCCCCTCAGGATTATTTTTAAGCAAATCCCAGACACATTTAATTGAATCTGTAAGTACTTCAGTGTCTGTCTCTAAAAGATAGGACGCTATCCTTAGATATAACTTAAATGCCATTATTCCACCTAAAAACTACAAATCCTTCATACCATTGCTATCAGTCGGTGTTCAGATTTCCCCAATCGTCCTCTAAATGTGTATTCTATGTTGTTCAAATCAGGATCTGAACAAGGCCCTAACGTCACCATTAGTCGTAATGTGAATGGTGAGAGAACATTGCATAGCATTGATGCCTCAACATATTTAACCATTTTCCTCAGCATATATGTTACTTCGAGCTTTTTTTATAAGCGATGTGGTAGAGAACATCTTCATACGCAGATATTTGTCTGGAGCGTAGCCCCGGAAGCGACGTGCGGGGACTGGACCTGAGCGTCTCCATATTGGTAAAGGCTGCCGTCGCCACGCTGAGAAGGTGTCTCATAAAGGGATGATGAAAAGGGGAAAAAAGAAACCAAGGTTGAAGAGAAAAGGATAGCGGCGCTGGAGAAAAGGGAGGGGCGAGGAAGGAACAGGAGAGAGGAGAGGAGAGAGGAAGGCGTCTCGCAGAGCTGCCTCGCAGGCCGCGGTCTGTGTGACAGCAGGGTTCCTGTCCCAGACTGGACGGCCGGCAGGAAGTGTTTGACAGACGACAGGGCCCCCGCAGCGGTGACCTGGGGGCCGAGCAGCCCTGCCAAATGGGGCCAGGTGGCCGGCCAGCTCCCCCGGGGTGAGGAATTCAGACCCTCCTCCCTCGAGTATGCTAATGAGGCACCGGAGAGGCGGCCTCGCCGGCCCCGGAGCCCAGGGCCTTTCTGGAGGAATGCCCGCTGCCTTCCACATGGTCCAGTCGGGGGGGCCCCTGCTACGCAGTGGGTAGGGGCCACTTCCTGAAGGTCACCATTTAGCCTTGGGGTCACTCTTATTTCCTGTTTGTGCCAAGGACCTCAAGCCCAGACACAAGAGAGGGAAATAGCGGTTCAATAATTACCCCGTTGTGTTCGGCCGGAAGCATGAAGACGAAGGGAAAATAAAAGGTTACTTGATCTCTCAAGAGGCAATAGGGTTCAGTGTTTTGCCGTACAAAAAGTTAACACTTTGTGAGATTACAGGTAACTTTTATTTTCCTTATTATACTCTTCTGTATTTTATGACTCCGTCTCATTTTTAACAGAGGTTTTAGGGGGAAATGTGAATGTGAGTTTTAAGAACCCCCCCTCTGGAAATAGATCAGGTCTCCTTGCCCGTCTGGGAGGAGGGGTGTCATCTTCCCGCAGTCCAAAGTGGGTGCTCTTGGCATGGGGCGCAGGGCAGGTGCGGGAGGCCTCAGCGCCTGGGCTCTGGGCCTCGTCCTCCCGGGCCACACCTACACAGGTTTCTGTGCAAGAACACGTCTCCTGGAGCCCACAGCCCCAGGATCCGAGATGGCCTGGCCGGTCTGCCCTCATTCATCACCCAGCTGGATGTGTGACCTCAGGTCAGTTCCCTGGAACCAAAGTCACATGCCTTTATGATAGAAGCTGGTACCAAGGGCTGAACTTTTTCCTCCCTTGACAGCCGTTCAAAAGGAAATCCGATCCCCCTGAGTGGAGAAGTGTTGGGACCTATGCCCACATGCAGCTCAGAGGCCAGAGTGATCTCCCTGGGAAGGGTGGAGATTGCCTGCTGAATGATTCATGGTCCTCTCTGGGCCCCCACAGAGTGCGCTGGAGTGGGGGGTGGTTGTCTGCCACTGTTCTGGAGAGGTGTTCACCGTGTGTGCTCAGGGAGCCCTTCCTCCAGGAACACGTCTGCAGGCAGGAGGCGGCAGGTGGGTCTGAGCCGTGTGGATGTCCGTGTGCTTGTGCGCTGGGTCTCCCTGAGGCTGAGCTCGGGCTCCGGTTTTGCCAGGACCTCTTCCTCTTCCTGGTGTTGCTGGCAGGCGGGTCCGAGGACCTGGGGGGTGGGGGGAGTGGGGGGTTCCCTCAGGACCAGCCAGACAGTCCCTGGCTTCACACAGGACGGAAATCAGACGTGAGCCAGCAGAAGGTAAAAGCAGAGTTTAGTGAAAATCTATAGAGAGAGACACAGATGGAGCGTCCAGGCCAGTGGGAAAGGAAAAGAGCAGGAAGTCTCATCTTTGTTCGGGGTCTGAGTTTTTTACTGAGGATGGTGGCCTCATGTATGTGTCTCCTCAGATATCCAGGAACCAGTTAAAACAAAGACGAGGGCCCAGGTGTCATTCCTTGGAGCCAGGGGGTCTTCGTGTCCAGATGTCCAGTCCGCGGTCTGAAATACGCATATGATGGCTTCCTCCCCTCCTTCTCACCTGGTCCCTCCTTAGGTGGTATCTATTCTAGAGATCATTAACTCCTTGTCCCTTACAAGGAAGACATAGGCTATTTGCATTACCAGGCATGTGTAAAGTGAGGTGGGGGTGCAGATCCTAGCAAGAACAGAAACAGGATAAGAAGCAAAAGGGGGAAAAAACGCTTTTTTTTCTCATGGGGTCCCTTCTGTCTCCCCGTCTCACTGGCAGGCCGGGGTTGAGGCCCGGGTGAAATAAATCCAGCAGTTACAGAGAGTGTGGACAGAGCTGAGGGCCCAACTGGCTCCAACTGCCCCCAAAAATAAAGAGCCAGTGGATGCAGCCAACCGGGGTGTTGCTGGGATCCCTGGACTCCTGACCCGAAGGGTGCTCACTCATCTTTAAACAAAGGAAAGAGAGAAAAAGAGGAACATGGATGAAAGCTCTGACCGTTATTCCTTTCTGTTCTCCCTAAACTTGCATTTGAGGAACTTGGCAAAGACACAGAAACTGATACCGTATAAATAACTACACTTGGTGCTTATCCCTCTGCCATCACTTGGGATTCCCAAGGCATTTGGATCCTTTGCCCTCCAGGACTGCTGCCCAAAAAATAGATGAAGATAGAGAGCCTAGAGGAATGTTGACTTGGGCATCATCGGGAACACACAGTCCAAGTAGAAGGTCACAGCTCTGCCCAAGAGCCCAACCTGCTGACCCAAGCTGGCCTGTGTTTTGTTTGATTCCCCTTTGGGGCTAATCCCCCTCTCCTCGCCACGGGGGCTGGGGGTTAGCAGTATTCTGACCGTGACGGTCTCTCATCCCAGGTGGGAACCTCTCTTACTGGGATCCTCAGAGTGGACAGCTGGGGCTTCTCGCCCAGCCAGGCCTGCGTGGCATCTGCTGCCCAGAAGGCTCTGTCCCTCCCCTTCTCACCCCCGGGTCCTCTGACATTCTCAGGATGGCTTCTGACTTAGCATTGGCTTTGCAAAAGGCAAAGCACCCAGTTGGGCCCCATGTCCGCATTCTTGGCTTGTGGACATGAAGTGGGTTTTTGCAAACTTAACAAGTGATTCTGTAACCCAAGGTCTTTGAGCTTTCAGTGCACACACCTACTTTGCCCACCCTTTTCCTCCCGGCTTCCCCTCCTGCCGCAGATCAGGGCAAGGTCTGTGCAATCAGCCTTGTCCCTTGCATTGAAGGTGAGAAGGCTCATGGTTCCCCTGAGGTGAAGCAGCACTCGGCTTGGGATCCAGCAGCCTGCAGAGATTCCTTGCATCTCATGGAGCTCTAAGCACAGAATTCCTTGAAAGCCATTCGCTTCAAGGCTTAGCTGGACCCCTCCTGCCTATCTCCTGCTCTTTGCCTTACAGGCCAAACCTCCCTGGGCAGCAATGAACTTGAAGGCAGACTGATCTTTTCTCTGGCAGAAACTGAGCTGCGAGGCTGGGGTAGCCAAAAGGAGACGTTGCAACCGAAGGGTAGCTCTCCCTCGGAGCAGCAGTTGGAAATGTGTTGATCTGAGCCCACAGGGGTTTGTACAATCAGTTCTCCTACTGAGAAAGTGGTGGGGTGCCCCCCCTGAGCGGAATGCCAGAGCTGGAGTCTCCTTAGAGTCCTTGGAGCACCAGCCTCCTTGCCACATGGCCTCTGGCCAAGACCTGCCAGTCCGTGAGGTCTTCCAGGCATTGTTCACTGGGGTATTGTCTGCACTTGGGGTGCTGTGCTTGAACCGCGCATGCATTGCAGGGTCAGCCCATGAAGTGTCCGTGTGGCGGAGCACGTGAATTAGAGCAGAGTGCGCCAGCAGCCCTGGGGTGCACACGTGTTCGTATGCACAAATAAAGGTCTATTTTAGAGCGGTCAGCTTCACAGACCTAGGAACAAAGCTGCTTTCTCCTCTGAACTTAAATAATTTGGAAAAAAATATACAATGTAAACTGCCTGGACATACTCAAGGAGACAGCAACTTGGCTCAGAGGAGAATCTTTGTTTTGGAGCATTCTGTTCCTGGCAGATTAAAATACGTCCTTTTTAAAAAGGAGAAGAGGTTGGGCTGACTGAAGAAATTTCTATCTAGTGTCATGACTTTAAACGCTGTCTGAAATGTTCTTGTGTGGATTTGGCCATTAAAAAAAAAAAGAACAGACCTGAAATTACTTTTTTCATTTCCTAGAACCCCTATTCATTGCCTTAGGAACATCATCTAGAACAAGAGAGCAGAGGAACATTCACAAAATGCAGAGAGAGTAGGAGCCGCCTTCCCCAAACCCAGCCTCTCTGGGGGTAACCAGGAAGGGTGATGGAGTCCAGCCAGCCACTCTGAAGTGACTTCTGCAGCACCTTCCACCACAGGCCCTATGACCACATGAATCATTTCAACTCCTTTTACAGGGACCTGGGATCCTGCCTGTCCCGACGGTCTAGGGGGCGGGCGGCCGAGGACTCAAAGCTAGGCTCCTCTGCCCGCTGGCCCTTTGATTCTGAGAGCTCAGGGCAGCAGGGAGAGGCCCAGCAGGGTCCCGTCGTGAGGGGAACCGCAGGGTAGGAGCCCAGGCGGGAGGCGAGTCTCCCTGCCACCCCCTGCCCCCCAACTCTGCCCCTCCCGCGGTTTCTGAAGAATCCTCTGCGGCACCCTTGTTTGTTCTTTCCTTCCCAGAACGGCTCCGTCTTGGGCCCCTTTCTGTTATTTTCCCATCTTCTCAGGTGTCCTTTGTGTCGGAAAAACACAAGACAGGGCAGAAACGCTCTGTGTAACCAGACCCCAGACTCGGGCCCCACGTGGGCCCCGCGGGTAATTCCGCCTGTCCATGGCGGCCCGGGGCCCTGGGCTGAGAGCCGTGACTCCCGGGTTCTCTCCTCACCTCCCCACAGGTTCCTCCTGCGACCTCGGTAAATCCCTTTGTGTCCGCCTCCGCCACGGGGAAAGGACAAAACGTACTGTCCAGTCGTGTGCTTAAAACACTGAGAGATGTTCATGGAGATCCAGTGATTCTGGCGATGGCGTGGGCTGTTTTTCCTTCTGACAGCTTCTGGCATCAGGGGCTCTAAGCGTTTGTGTCCCTAGCAGGTGCTGTCGTGATTCCGGCGTCCGGTGAGGCTGCAAATATGGAACACCCCCCCCCCCCCCCCCCACAGCCGCTTTACTGAGACAGGCGTCTTGAGGAAAGGCTGCCGGGCCGCCTGTGTGGAGGGCCCCCCACCCACCCCGACCTCACTCCTCTGCCTCCGCAGCTGCCCACTGGCCCAGCAGCTCTCCTTCCTGCGCACGGGCCTCCTGAGCAACCTCTACCTGCACGCCCCCAACTGCCCTGTGGCCCTGCTTCAGTGGCTCTTCCAGGTGAGGAGCACGGACCCGCCACTAGGTGGCGGGAGCACGCCGGCCTGACAGAACCGGCAGGGCCGCTGAGGGGGAGGATTGGCACGTCCCTTTTCTGACTTTGGGTGCTGCGGGGTGTGTCCCAGCCCTGGGCAAGAGGAGGGAGGGAGGCAGCCTAGGATGCCCCTGTCGTCACGGAGTTCAGGGACCAGCCCGTGGTCTCGCTCCACTCCCCACCAGAGCGTGTGCCTCACGCCATGTGGCCTGTGTCACCAGAAGCCCTCTCTCTGACTCCCCGCTACTCAGCAGGTGCTTCCCTTGTGTCAGCACTGCTCCTCGCTCCCTACTCCCAAGTCACAGCTCCGGGCCCTGCAGCGCCCTTGGAAGTGTGAAGGGCCCTCGTGAATTTACAGCTGGGTGTGTCCCAGGTGTTTGAGCGTTTGCCTCTCTCCGTGGAGTCGTAGGGTGCCTGGAAAAGTCTAGAACAGCTGCTCCGTCTTCCCCTTTCTTCTCTTGCCCGGGCTGCTGGAACGTTTTGCCTTGGGGCAACATACATTCTGCCCCGGGCTTAAAACCTCCACCCTGAGGAAGAGCAGCCCGCATAACCCAGGGACCAACTGTTACCATCTGAACGCAAGGCATGAGGATGCTGGCCTTGGCCCCCACCCAGAGCCACCCCTGCCTGGGGATGGGCAGGTCACAAGTTCCAGCTGGTCTCATTCCTGCCAGTTGGGGCCTGGACCCCAGCTGTAAATTAGAGCCACCATGCAGAGTGGATTGTTCTAGGAACTCCTCAGGCTAGGCAGACTGGCTGCCTTCCGGAAGAGGTCCTCCAGCTCTCTCCTCTCCCTTCTGGGATCCTTCCCATGGTGCCCCTCCCTGCCCCGCTCAGCTCTTGGGGCCCAGAGTGTGGCTGCTCCCCTCGCCCCTCCCCCAGGCTCGATTGGGACTGGCAGGCCTCGAACAGGAACAGTGCTGCCATTCTTCTCTACCCCTAGTCAGCGCAGCTTCTCTCGGCTCCTTGCACAGTATATGGCCAAATGCCCAATCAGGCATTGGGAGGCACAAAGGGCCCATCTGAGGCGTCGCCCACAGAGGGTCCTTGTGTGACCCTGACACAGCATGGAGTGCCTTCCCTGTCAGTCAGCCCGGGAGCAGGGGGTGAGCCCTGCCCGGCTCTGCTGGCTCTTCTCCCACCTCCAGTCACCTCAGCAGGGGGCCGTAGAACAGAGGACCCAGCCCCGAGGCCAGGCAGATGCTAGGTGGGAGTTCCAGCTCTGCCCCGTACTACCCTGCGACCTTGGACGAGTTGTTTAATGTCAGCTCTCTGCCTCAGTTTCCTACTTTGTAAACTGGGACCGACAGTCCCAGGTGAAGACTAAGTGAGGAATTCCTGTGACCTGCCTTGTCCATAAGGCCCAGGGCCTGGACGTCATGGGAAAGGGATGATGTTAGCGCAAAGGCTCTGGTTCTCCCCCTTCAGGAAGGAGAAACGAAAGCTCCTCCTCCCCCCACGGCTGAAGCCAGATAAGTGAAAAGGGTGCACTTGGCCTTGGGAGCCTTCTGGGCAAGACTCTACCCAACATCTTTGTCTCTGGAGGGGGAAGGAGGAGCAGGGCAGCTGAGGTCTTATAGGCCTTAGCAGGATGGACTCTTTCTATTTCACTTTGGAGGTTTTGCCACTTGGAACATATCTTCCTATAGTAACAGTAGCATTCATTCATTCATTCATTCTTAGGCATGGGTCAAGTCCCTGCTACATAGTAAGCTCTAGGGATAGAAAGATCTTGGAAATGGTGTCCAGGTAAATGTGGCCACAGAATGTGGCCGTGGTACTCAACCCACTTCAGAACCTCACATTGTTAGTGGGGAGTATGGTTGGGAGAAGGCAGAAATCCACGGGGGCTGCCTGAAGCTGTTGGTGGGATTCTCCTCAAGGTGCAGGGGTGGTTCCTGGGATCCAAGGGCAGGGATATGGCTGGGCCTCAGGAAAAGCTGGAACCAGGATGGGGAAGGTTTAGGGTCCCAGGACAGGCCTTAGTTTCTCTCTATTCACCAGGCTCCGTGGCCAAGGTAATTCCCAGGAAGGAGAGTCTTATTGGATCAACAAAGGTTAAGTGACAACCCCCCTCCCCAGTCCAATCAAAAGTAGCTAAGTGAGTAGGGTCACGGGCAGCTGGGGGCTCATATATATGCCTGAGGTTGATCTGAGAGCTAGGGGATAGGTGAGCTAGGCAGATTTCCCCAGCCCCACTCATTCAACTTTTTTTGGGAAGGACATCCTGAGTTCCCATGGAAACTAGATCCTGCTGTCCACCACGCTCCCTCTCCCTAGTGGAGTGTGTGGTGGACCCTGGGTGAATAGGCTTTGGCCTTAGTGCTCACGAATTACTAAGCTCATCACTGGAGCCCTAGTGTGTACCTGGAGCAAGGTGAGCCTTGCTGGGGAGGGTAGACAAAAGCGGGTAGCATATGCTGTCAGTGAATGTATGTTCTTGTTGGAAAATGGTAAGTATGAAGAAGTTACAAGAAGCTATGAGAGGAAGAGGAAGGCAGAGTTCTGGTATCATAGGCCTGGTCCTCTGGAGGAGGACTCTGAGACGTGGTTTCCCGGAGGTTCCCTGGGGAGGGCTCCCAAGAGCCATACCTCCGGCCAAGGGAGAGCCCCTGGGAGAAGGAGAAGCTGAGTGGCAGAGCAAATTCAACAGGCCACAGCCAGGTCTGCAGATACTCTGGAAACGGGGTGACCTTTTAGAGTTGTCCCAATTGAGGCAAGGGGTCCAGGCCTTCGGACTCCGGTATTGGCCAGGCCAGATACCAGACTAAGGCTGCACTCGGAGAGGGGGTGTGACCTTGATTGAGGCGCTCCCTCCCTGCAAGGTCAATGCCAGAGAGGGCCTTGGCTCAGAGCTCTCAGCAAGCAACAGCCCCTGGGGATGAGAGCTTCAGGCCTGAAGAGGGGATGTGCCCAGAGTGTCCACGCAACAGGCTTTGCTCAGCACTCTCAGAAGGATGGTATAATGCGCAGCACGGCTGACCACGGGCAGGAACAGGGCTGCCAAGGCGCTGCCCCACCTCTAAGGCCTGGCCTCCTCTGTGTGTCCCCAGGCTGGATGGCCCTGCGGGGGGAGGGTGCTGTCCCATTGTTCATGTCCATGTCATGTTCTCTCCACATTGCAAATCCCCAGCCTGATGACCTTCAGACTCAAGGAGCATTCAGGTAAAGATCCCAGTGAGTTTGAGTCAGATGGGTGACCTGCACCCCCCACCAGGTTATTTGAGGATCTGTACTCAGTACCAAGTCCTTCCCAGAGCCAGTGGCCTAAGATGACTGTAAGTTAAGGCAGTGACCTGGAAAGGATGTAAGAATCATGGAGAGTAGCTGACTTGTCATTGTCCAGCTGAGTGTGCTTAGTGCTTTCGAGCGATGTCTCTTCCTCACACTGGCCCCTGTCCTGGAGGGGCATGGCTGTGGCCACAGGGAGTGAGGGGCAGAAGGACCAAGACTCTCATGCAGGGAGATGGACAGAGTTTCAAGTCACATAGGCCTGGGATTGAATCCTGGCTTTGCTGCTTACTGGCTGTGTGACCCTGGGGAAGTTCCTTGACCCCTCTGAGCGTGATTTCCTCATCTGTAAAATGTCAGTAAGGGCAATATCCTTCTACCACGTGGACTTGTGAGGGTTAAATGGGATTTATTTAATATGGAGTAATGAAGGTTTACTACCCTTATACCATACTATTATGCCAGCTAACCTAAACTGCTTTTCTTTTCCTCTCCTCCTAGCTGTTGACATGGCCTCCAGAAACTTCTTCAGGAGCCTTTAGTCTCCTATGGGATCTCAGCATGGATGGGCTCTTCCATCAGTCTGGTCAGTACTAGGGAGCAGGGTGGAGACCTGAGCCCTGAGTACCCAAGCTCGGGAGCCTACATAGTACACAGCTCTCAGCAGCTGTGGAGCCCAGCATGCAGGAGAGGTGCTGGTGGGGACATTGTGTCACCACAACATGGAGACATCAGGCCATCTTTGGCTCTGGCTCCAGCATTAGTAAAAAGCTGAGCCAACAGGCTCCTTGGCACCTTGATCTGGCTTCAGATCCATGTCACTGTGGCCAAGTCCAGGCTGACCTCACAGACTCCTGGGATCCCAGAACAGTCTGGAAGGTGAGTTTTCTGGATTTAAGGGGACAGCCTTGCCTCTGAGTTCTTCCTGAGAGCCCCGGTTTGCTTGAGTGGGTTTCAGGAACATCTGCATCAAATCAGGGAAGCTCCTTGTGTTGGAGTCACGAAAGGGGAAGGTCTTGAAGCTGTGCCCCCACCAGCAGTCCCTCTTGGCTCCTGGGACATCAGAGAAGCCCCTAAATTTGGTCCGGGCAAAAGTGAGAGCCTTGAGTCTATACCTTGGTCCTGGCATTGAAGGGGTGATTTAAGTCATCTTTATAGTTGAGGATGTTCAGAGTTCCACAGAGCAATCAATTTTCCCTTTAGTGGCTGTGCCCTTACCAGGCTGTCCTCATTTGGTACCTGAACCTAGACACTTGGGCACTGAAAAATATCATGTAGCCAGTGGAAAGGTGCTTACGGCAGACAAGGAGAGGGATTCACAAGTGTCCAGACCCCACCTTTGCCCACAGCTGTAGTCTGCCCACCCTCCCACTAAAACTCAAAAGCACGTAGCTCGGAAGGCCAGTCATGGACCCACGATGCACCCTCAAGCCCCTGCCTCACCAGCCCTTCAGATTTCTGCTTTTGTGCCTCTTGGACTTCAGGAGTTGGCTGAGCTGAGGCCCATCTGTCAAATGAGAATATTCCAGCCTCCTCCTGCTTCCCCTCCCCCCCCCTTCCCCCCCCCCCCCCCGCCCCATCTGCGCGCCGGGACCCTTGTAACTGAGGTCTTCTGAATAGCGCTAGCCCTGGCATCCCCATCCTTTTCATAACCTCTGCCCCTGCCACCTGGGCTGCCCTTTCTTGAGCGTCTGGGGCCTCCTCTGCTGCATGCCTGCCCTTTTGGGGAACAGAGGCTTTCCTTGTCCTGCTCTTCTCCTCCATGCACTGGTATGTGTCTCCTCCCACAGGGGCAGAGGGGACGTCCCACTCTTCTCTGCTTCTTGCCACGTTGTGCCTGATTGGCCCTCCCATCAGGAGGGGCCAGGAACCTGCTCTGGAGTTCTCGGCCAGTTCAGCTCTGGCTCCAGAACGTTTCTCATGGCATCACCTGAGAGCCCAGCCCAGGCTTCTCTTTCTCTCCCATTGGAATAGAGACTGGCCTAGAGAATTCCATACCCAAGGTCGGGATCTTGACTGATTTGGGGAAAGTCAGAGGCCAGGTCCGCAAAAGAACCGGAAGCAGGACTTAAACATATTTGTACACCCACATTCAGAGTAGCGTTAGTCATGATAGCCAAAAGGTGGAAGTAACCCAAATGTCACTGAAAGATGAGTGGATAAACAAAACATGGTATACACATGTAGTGGAATACTATTCAGTGTTAAAAAGAAGGGAAATTCTGACACATGTTACAACATGGATGAACTTTGGGGACCTTACGCTAAGTGAATAAGCCAGACACGAAAGGACAAATACTTTCCACTTATGGGAAATACCTACAGGTGTCAAATTCATACAGACAGAAGGTAGAATGGTGGTTGTCAGGACCCAGGGGAAGAGACAATGGAGAGTTAGCGTTTAATGGGTACGAAGTTTCAGTTTGGGAGGATGAGAAAGTTCTGGAGATGGACAGTGGTGACGGTTGTCCAACAGTGGGGGTGTACTTAACACCATTGAACTGCGCACTTCAAAATGGTTAAGGTGGAAAACTTTATGTTATGTGTTTTTTACCAAAATTAAAAACAAACAAGTTTAGAGACAAGAACTAGGGACCAGCAGAGAACCTACCAAAAGCTGGAACTACAAATCAACCACCAGTTCAAGAAGCATGTGCAAGGTTAAGTTAGATTCAGGACTGATATAAAAGGAAGTCATGCTGCTCAGGATTTGTTAGCAACTTGAGGTGCTCCGCAGGTCCCTGTCCTCTGTGGGACACAGCCCCCTGAGGCAGAACCTTGAGCTGCCTTCCCTCCCATTTGGAACTATAATTGCTGTACGTGTTTTCAGGTTGCCTGGCCTTTCAGAGATTTGCATGTGTGTACATTTTCATCCTTTCCTGGAGTTTGTGGTGATTGGCTGCTTTTCCCAGACTATCCTGGGAATATCACCTTTATCCCAACATGCCTCCCGAGTAAAGGGGGAGCTAAGGCAGGCCCAGGCTTCAGAGTGGACTGTCACAGGTGCACTCTGGGTCACTGGGGCTGAGGGCTGAACAGAGTTCAGGTTCAGGGGTCACTGGAGTTTTGGGGTATGGTGGATACTGTTTTCCTAGATTGAGAAGAAGCCCAGGTCACCAGTTAAAAGTTCCTTGGTGAGCTTGGAGAATGGGGTGTTGCAGAACACTGACATTTTTCACTGCAGGGGGTGTTTATGCATTTATTTAGAAAACATGCATTGAGTCTGTCCTGTATTCGGTACCTTGCTAGACGGCAGAGGGAGATACAGGGATGAATAAGGCGCAGTTCCTGCCCTCAGAAGGCTGACAGCCAAGTGGGAGGGGATGAAACGCACAATTACAACAGGAGATGGACACAGCCACAAAACTGTGCGAATTCCAAAGAGAGGAAGATTACTTCTAGCCAGGTGGGGTGGGGGTTGCGGGGAGGCCGGAGACAGGGAGGGCTTTGTAGGAGAGAGGGCAGTTGATTCATCTCTCAAAGATGTATAAGGCAGGGATTGCAAACTCACTTGCCTGTGGGGACCAAGCAAGTCCATGACTAGAGAGCTCTTGCCTTGTCTAAGAGGCTAGTAGGTCTGGTCTTGCCAGATCTCTCCGTTTTCAAGAGAAGCTGTGTTTTAGTTAGTGTACTTTGGCTATAAGTAACAATTAAGAGAATTAAATACCCAATTAAGAGAAGTTTCTTATCTCACATGACAAGAAATCCAGAGGTGAGGGCTTCTGTAGTATATTCAGCAGATCTGCAGTATCAGGGCTCTGGCTTAGCTTTTATGTCTCCCTTCTCACTACTACTCCTCAAGGTTGCAAAATGGCTGCCATAACGCCAAGCATCATCATGTTCTCATGACACAGCAGTTCAAGGCAGAAAGAAGAGTGAAGGAGACGAGGTCATTCCTTCTCGTACTTTTCTTTTTATCAGGACACTCCATTTTGTTTCATTAGACAGAACTGGGTCACAGGTTTTAGAGGACACTTGCCATGTTTTCTGACTGTCTGGTGCCCTTGAACACCCTGGCTATGTTTGAAGAATTTTTAGCCTCATGATCCTACCCCTCCAGGGTAGAATCCTGGAGACTCACTCTTCCAGCCTCCTTTCAAATATTTGAATTTTTAGTTTTGGAATTTCCAGTTAGTTCTGTATAATTTTTTAAATAGTTTCTATTTCTCTACTGGGATTTTTTTGTTCATTCAATATGAGCATATTTTCATTTACCACTTTGAGCATAGCTATAATAGCTGCTTTAAAATCCTTGTCTTTAATTATAACATCTGGATCATCTAATTCATTAACATGGAAAATTAAGTATGAAAGTGAACATTTATTTAAAATGAGTAGAGAAATCATACTAAATACTGTACCTTGGGAAGTTCAGGTCCCATTCTCCTGGATATCTTTAGGGTATTTTCCAGAAATGTTCATGTAGAAATGCCCACTGGTTATAGCCTGCCTTCCCTACCTAACCTAGAAATTCATAGGGGGGCCGTGCAAGGGAGGGCCCCAAAACTTAAGCTTCATTAACTTTACAGTCAATTGGCTTATGACACGTAATAAACTGTTTTCTGTTCAAACAGCTAGAGCTTTTCTCCGTTGCCTGTGGCTCGGAGCTCTGACTGCTCCAGTAGCACCCCAGACCAATTCCTGCAGAGATAAGTGGGATGACATGGTTCATCCACTGAGGTGGACTGGGTTCCCTTAACAGGGAGGAAGGGGAGCATGGTTGTTGGATCAGCAGCCAGCAGAATCTGTCTTAGCCAGAATACCCACATTTATGTGAAATCTCCTCTTGGAAACTAATTCAGTTAAAAGACCAAACCCCCAAACCCCTACTGTGAACCCATCTGCAGGCTCTATTCGACTGTAGATGGAATAGAGCTCCACTGGTTTGCAGCCCTGGGGGTAGGATTCAGGTGTGGAGCGATGCAAGGGAAGCAGGAAGCAGTGGGAACAAAGACAAGGAGGAGGGGAGAGTAGGACTTCCTTAAAGGGGGCAGAGTAGGGGATAAAACTGGATGTTTGGAGCCAGATCTTAGAGGACAGTGGGGGCCATTGTAGACACAGTGAAGCTTTATTAATATTTATTTATTTATTTTTATTTATTTATTTTTAAAGATTGATTTATTTATTTGAGAGAGAGAGAGAGTACATGAGAGGGGGGAGGGTTAGAGGGAGAAGCAGGCTCCTCGCCGAGCAGGGAGCCCGATGCGGGACTCGATCCAGGGACTCCAGGATCATGACCTGAGCCGAAGGCAGTCGCTCAACCAACTGAGCCACCCAGGCGCCCTTTATTAATATTTATTAAGACCGGTACAGAATTGGAGTTGTTTAGATGTAATTCACACACCATGTAATTCACCCTTTTAAAGTGTATGATTCAATATGATTCATAGAGTTGCTCAACTAAAATCACTATCTAATAATTCCAGAACATTTTCATCACCCTAGGAAAAAAACTCATACCCATCAGTGGTCACTTCCCACCCCCCTCCTCCCAGCACCTGGAAACACCTAATCTACATTCTATCTCCATGAACTTGCTTATTCTGGACATTTCATATAACTGGAATTATACAATATGCAACCTTTTGGGGTTTTTTTTAAGATTTTATTCATTTGAGCACTCCTGGGTGGCTCAGTCAGTTAAGCATCTGCCTTCGGCTCAGGTCATGATCCCAGGGTCCTGGGATCAAACCCTGCTTCGGGATCCCTGCTCAGCAGGGAGCTTGCTTCTCCTTCTCCCCCTGCGTGCACTCGCTCTCGCTCTCTCTCAAATGAGAGAGAGCGAGCAAAAGAGAGAGAACGAGTGGTGGGGGGGGTAGTGCAGAGGGGCAGAGGTAGAGGGAGAAACAGACTCCCCTCCGTGCAGAGAGCCTGACATGGGACTCGATCCCAGCACCCTGGGATCATGACCTAAGCCGAAGGCAGACACCCAACCAACTGAGCCACCCACGCGCCCCAATATGCAACCTTTTATGTCTGGCTTCTTTCACTTAGCATCATGTTTGCAAGGTTCATGCACCCTGTAGCATGTATTAGTACTCCATTCTTTTTTACGGCTGAATAATATTCCATTGTGTAGATATACCATATTTTATCCATTCATCCGTTGAAGGACACTTGGGTTGTTTCCACATTTTGGCTATTGCAAATAATGCTACTATAAACATTTGCACACAAGTGTTTATGGGGACATAAGTTTCAGTTCTCTTGGGTATACACTTAAGAGTGAAATTGCTGGATCATATGGTGACTGTATGGTTGATTTTTTGAAGGACTGCCAAACTATTTTCTGAAGTGGCTGCATCCTTTTACATTCCTACCAGCCATGTATGAGGCTTCCAGTTTCTTTACACCCTTGCCAACATTTGTTATTGTCCATCTTTTAATAGCCAAGCTAGTGGGTGTTAAGTGGTATCTTGTGGTTTGGATTTACATTTCTCTAATGACTAATAAGGATGTTCAGCATTTGTTCATGTACTTAGTGGCCATTTGTATATCTTCTCTGGGGAAACATCTATTCAAGTGCTTTGCCCATTTTTTTATTGGGTGGTTGGGTTCTTTTTTTGTTGAGTTGCAGGAGTTCTTCATGGACTCTGGATACTAGACCCTTACCAGATATATGATTTGCAGATATTTTCTCCCATTCTGTGGTTTATCTTTTCACTGTCTTGATGGTGGACTTTGATGCACAAGGTTTTTTTTTAGTTTAGTTTTGCTTTGTTTTGCTTTGAAGTAGGCTCCACACTGGGTGCCCCTGATGCACAAGTTTTAAATTTTGATAAAGCCTAATTTATGTATTTTTTTCTACTGTTGGCTATGCTTTTGGTGTCAAAGCACCATTTCCTAGTCCAAGATCATGAATATTTTTCCCTTAAGTTTCCTTATGAAAGTTTTATAGTTTTAAAACGCTCTTGCATTTAGCTCTTTAGTCCATTTTAAGTTGGTTTTTTTATGTGGTGTGAGATAAGGGTCCAGCTTTATTCTTTTGCATGTGGATATCCACTTGCTGAAAAGCACTGTTTGTTGAAAAGACTATTCTTTCTCTATTGAGTTGGCATTCTTGTTGAAAATCAATTGACCATAGATATATGAGTTTATTTCTGGATTCTCATTTCTATTCCATTGATTTTTTAAAAAAGATTTTATTTATTTATTTGAGAGAGAGAGCAAGAGAGCGTGAACACAGAGGGAGAGAGAGAAGCAGACTCCCTGCTGAGCAGAAAGCCCTATGTGAGGCTCGATCTCAGGAGCCTGAGATCATGACCGGAGCTGAAGGCAGACGCTTAACTGACTGAGCCACCCAGGAGCCCTATTCCATTGATTTATATATCTCTATGCCAGTACCCCCCCCCCTTTTTTTTTTTTGATAGAGCATGAGCTGGGGTGGGAGGGGCAGAGGGAGAGAGAGAAACTTTTTTTTTTCTATTTAGAATGCAACTTTCTTTTTTTCTAATTTAAATTCAGTTAGCCAACATATAGTACATCATTAGTTTTTGTTGTAGTGTTCAGTGATTCATTAGTTGTGTATAACACTCAGAGATCATCACATCACATGCCCTCCTCAATGCCCATCACCCAATTACCCCATCCCCCTCTCCAGAGAGAGAGAGAATGTTAAGCAGGCTCTGCACTCAGTATGGAGCCCAACATGGAGCTCAATCTCACTACCCTGAGATCATGACCTGAGCCAAAATCAAGTGGGGCACTTAACCCACTGAGCCACCCAGGTGCCCAGTAACCCAAATTCTTGATCACTGCAGCTTGCAGTATTGAAATTGGGAGTGTGAGTCTTCCAGCTTTGCTCTTTTCAAAATTATTTTGGCTATTCTGGGTCTCTTGTATTTCCATATTAATTTATGGATTTATTTTAAATTATTTTATTAATTTATTAATTTATTTAAAAAATTAAAAAATTTATTTTAAATTAATTTATTAATTTAGGATGGTTTATCAACCTCTGCAAAAATGACAGCTGGGGTTTTGATAGCGATTATGTTGAATCTGTAGATAACTTTGAGTATTACTGCCATCTTAATAATATTGAGTCTTCCAATCCATGAATATGAGATATATTTCCATGTACTTAGATCTTTCATTTCTTCCAGTACTGTTTTGTGGTTCTCAGTGTGTAAGTCTTATATTTATTTTGTTAAATTTATTCCTAAGTATTTTATTTTTTTATGAGATTTTTTATTTATTTGAGAGATAGAGAGAGCACAGGCGGGGGGGGGAGGAGCAGAGGGGGAGGGAGAAGCAGGCTCCCCGCTGAGCAGGGAGCCCGACGCGGGACTCGATCCCGGGACCCTGGGATCATGACCTGAGCCGAAGGCAGACGCTTAACCGACTGGGCCACCCAGGCACCCCTTATTATTTTTGATGCTATTATAAATGGAATTATTTTCCTCATTTTCTTTTCAGATTGTTCCTTGCTGGTGTGTAGAAAGAGAACAGATTTTTGTATACAGACCTTATATTCTTCAACCTTGCTGAACTCGTTTATTAGCTCTAATCATTTTTTTAATGGCAGAATTTGGTTTTGAAAGCAAACATGTTCTTGTGCAACTAATTGCTTAAAAGAAATGACCTCATGTTTCTTTAACAAACATGCTTTGGCCGTGCCAGTGTAGGACTGGCCAGTAAGTCTGCCAAGCACACTGAGTAGGCAGCAGTGCCTGGAAAAAAGGAGCTCCATCAATGAGATCGAAACACTTGAGAGAAGGAGGAAAACACGCGTAGGTTCTGTCCTGTTAGCTTCCAAGACAATGTTGTTCATTCTTACCTACCCATTCCATTCCCTACCAGCTTCTATGATATTTGTGTAGGAGGGGAAGAATATAACAAAATAAAATGACCCTGGCCAGTACATTCTTTGGATATTTTTTTTTTAAAGATTTTATTTATTTGACAGAGAGAGAGACAGTGAGAGAGGGAACACAAGCAGGGGGAGTGGGAGAGGGAGAAGCAGGCTTTCCGCTAAGCAGGGAGCCTGATGCGGGGCTCGGTCCCAGGACCCTGGGATCATGACCTGAGCTGAAGGCAGACACTTAACGACTGAGCCACCCAGGTGCCCCCCTTCTTTGGACATTTTTTAAGTGAGTGAGAAATTTAGTTCTCAGAACGAATTAGTTTCAATCTCATGAGCAGTGTCTTCGGACACTTTGTTCTTCCTCACATGGTCACCATGCTTTTTCCCTTTGTCCCTGGGGCTCCAGTATTACAGTCATCGGGGCTTTGGGGCTCTCTGGGACAGGCCCCTGTTTTGTGGGTCACTTTCTTTTCTTGCTTGTATTCTGTCTCCCTCCTTCTCTACCCTCCTTCCTTATTTCCTCTCAGATAATATTTATAAGATTGCTGCTTATAAAAAGAATAAAACAAAACAAAACAAAGACCAATAACCTCACTAGCTAGGTAACCCCTGTTGTTATCTTAAAGTATTCTATGTATCAAGTGCAGAGAAGTCAAATATTAGAGACAGGTGCAAAATGAAAAGTGAAATCCTCCCTGCCTAACCACTCCCCATGGCCACTTCTCCCCAAATAGTCATTATTAAGAGTCATTATTTCTTGTGATGATTTCCAGGAGCAAAAGCATATTGATCTTGTATGCTATAACCTTGATAAACCCCTCCTTTGTTGAGAATTTTTATCAGGAATGGATGTTAGATTTTGAGATGGATTATGTGGTTTTTCTTCTTCAGTCCCTTAATATGGTGAATTACATTGACTGATTTTTGAATGTTTGTTTATTCATCCTTGCATTCTGGAATAAATCCTACGTGGTCATGATGTATTAATTTTGTATGTATTTTTGGATTCAATCTGGTAACTTTTTGTTGAGAACTCTTAACATTTATGTTCACAAAGGATATTAGTCTGTAGTTTTCTTTTTCTGGTTTTGATATCAGAGTAATACTGGCTTCATAGAATGTGTTAGGAAGTATTTCCTCTTCTTCAATATTCAGTTTGTATAGAACTGGTATTATTTCTTCCTTAAATGTTTGGTAAAATTAGCCAGTTGAGCCATCTGTGCCTTGAGTTTTCTTTATGAGAAGATTTTTAATTACAAATCCAATTGTTAAAAATAGATATATGGCTATATATATTATCTGTTTCTTCTTGAGTGAGCTCTGTTAGTTTGTGTCCATTTCACCTGAATTGTCTAATTTATCAGCATAGGTTTGTTCATAATATTCCCTTATTATCTTTTTAATGTCTGTTGGATCAGTGATGATGACCTCTCATTCTGATACTGGTAATTTGTGTTTCTTTCTTCTTCAGTCAGATCAGCTGGGTTTCAGGTTTATCAACTTTATTGATCCCAAAGAACCACCTTTTGGTTTCGTTGATTTTCCTTAAAGTTTTTCTGTTTTCTGTTTTACTGATTTCTGCTCTTACCTTTATTTCCTTTCAAATTTTATTTGTTTGGAGTTTGATCTGCTCTATTTTCTCCCAGTATTTTAAGATGGAAACTTAAATCATAGTATCTCATCTTTTTTTATTTGTTGTCAAAAGTAGCTCATCATCATCTTCTTTTTTTTTTTTAGATTTTATTTATTATTTTTTTTTTAAAGATTTTATTTATTTATTTGAGACAGAGAGAATGAGATACAGAGAGCATGAGAGGGTCAGAGGGAGAAGCAGACTCCCTGCCGAGCAGGGAGCCCGATGCGGGACTCGATCCAGGGACTCCAGGATCATGACCTGAGCCGAAGGCAGTCGCTTAACCAACTGAGCCACCCAGGCGCCCTAGATTTTATTTTTAAGTAATCTCCACACCCAACATGGGGCTCGAACTCACAACCATGAGATCAAGAGTTACATGCTCCACCGATTGAGCCAGCCAGGCACTCCAAAGCTCATCTTTTTTAAATTCACCTTTTAACACATACATGGCATATTAGCATCAAGGTACATTTTTAGAGCTTATAAATGTATATTTGTTGGAGATACAAATTTAAAAAATTTTAATGATGGATGTGCACCATCAGAAAAGTTTTAGGGAGCAGCAGAAGCAGTCTTTGATTGGAGCTGCAGGCTGATGCCTTCCTAGGAATTTTGACATATTGTGGGAACATGGGGATGCGTCACGGGTGACAGAGCATAGGATGGGGTGGATGGAGTGGAGACAGGATGTCTGACAGTCGCTCCCTTGGGAAGAACCCTACAGCAGCATGGAGCAGCATCAGGACACAGATGGAGCTTGGCAGTCCGACTGTCAGAGTCCTCTGAGGGGCCAGCACTGAGCACTCAGGTTCATTTCCAGAGTTGGCAGTAATAACATCGGTGAAGCACTGGGTGTAGAGTGGACGCTCAAAATACGATAGCTATTATCAAAGCAAAAACATATTTCTTTATGACTCAGAGATCGTTAGATAAACCAAAGGATCTAAGCAGCACAAATACTCTGCTCCCTCTTCTTAATTCCTCTAGTTCTGTTTTGGCCATTCCTGTCTCTCTCTATTCTCAGATGATTGGTTTTTTGTTTTTTTTTTTTAAAGATTTTATTTATTTGAGACAGACAGAATGAGAGAGAGAGAGCACGCACATGAGAGGGGGGAGGGTCAGAGGGAGAAGCAGACTCCCTGCCGAGCAGGGAGCCCGATGCGGGACTCGATCCAGGGACTCCAGGATCATGACCTGAGCCGAAGGCAGTCGCTCAACCAACTGAGCCACCCAGGCACCCAGATGATTGGTTTTTGGTTTTCTTTTTCTTTTCTCAGATGGCTTTTAAGCAGTCAAAAATCCCTTTGTCTGTTCAGTTGACACTTTCTGCCCTTCACTGTCTTATTAGGAGTTGTCCTCACTTCCCCTGACCTGCCTTTCATGGTGCTCGGGAGAGTCTCCCGCGGGGGTGGTCGGAGCAACCCGTCCAGAGCCTCCTGCAGCCTCCCGGGGTAGAGGCCCTGCCTGAGAACAGCTGCCCCTGGGGGCTCCACACAGCCTGGGATCCCATGTCCCATGGTAGCGGCGGCCATCCACATACAAGGAGCACTTCTGTGCGGGGCCCAGAGCCCAGCCCTCTGTTCACGTGGGGGTGACCTTCACTCCCAACTTCACAGGGCAGGTGCCTCTCTGCCCGGGCCAAGGAGGCAAGCTGGGATCCAGCTGCACTCTTAATCCTCACACTGGTACTGTGAGAACACGGTGCAGACCCAAAGGAGCAGGCAAACCCGGTGAGGACCACCCTGGAGAGCCCAGCCCCCCCCGGCCCCCTCAGAGCTGTCATTTGCTAGGCCCGGCCCCTTCAAAGTCTCCAGTTGGAACACGACAATAACAGTAATTCAACTTCAGAATTGATTCTCATTTTAAAAGCATATTATTGTCTGTTGTGATAATAAAAGTCGTTTCCTTGAAAATAATAGCTCACATTTCTAGAGAGCTGGTGCCAGGCCCTGAGCGCAGGGCCAGGCCTATCTCATTTAATCACCACAACAAAATCTTCCAAGTAGATACTGTGATTTTCCCTTTCCGCAGATAATCAGGGGGCTGGAAAGCCCAAGCTTCACACGATTTGTATGACCCACAGTCTCCGAGGTGGGGGGCTGGACCCCCGGTTCCAGCTCACTTTATCTTCTTCTCTGTCTCGCTCTCTGTGCTCCAAAGCGCAGGGACTGTGGCTTCACTGGTCTTCGTTTTACCTCCCTCTTGAGTTCCTGGCGGCTACAGGAGCCGGTACACAGTAGGACTCAGGCGGTATTTGTTCAGTGTGCCGCTGAGTGTCGGGAAATGTGTGATTGCCTGCAGCAAGACATCAGCATCTTTTCCCACCAGCCCCTCTGATCCTGTGCAGTGTGTCGACTGGGGAGCTGCGTGCGTGGGCCAGACTCCAGACGTGCTATGCGGCCGTCCGAGGTCAGAAGGTGGGATCCGCTGGCCCTGGGGGGACAGGCGTGTGTGTGATACCCCAGCCCAGCGGGCATCTCCCTCGTGTCCCGGCCGGGTCATGTGGCGCTGCTCCATGGCTGCTGCTTTGGCCAAGTGCATAAACCTCACGCAGTCATAGGGCGAGCACTTCTTCATGTTTGTCTTTCAGACCCTGATCAGAAATCTCCGTGGCTCCCCTAGGGCTCAGCCTCTAGCCACCAGTTTTCAGTTGTGTCTGAGCTTTAAACAGGACTGAGGACTCCAGAGACTGGCCTGGAGTACAGCCCCGACAGGGGCATTTTAAAAACCTCCCCAGATGATTCCAGTAAACAGTGGGGCTGAGGGCCTCTGGGCTCCTGCACCTCGGGAGCAAGGCTGAGAGCTGTTGGGTGCATGGGGAGCTGGGGCTGCTTTCCATGGGTTCCCCGCCCCGCCCATCCCACCCCAATCATGCGTCCCTGTGTGCTGTTCT
Organism: Neomonachus schauinslandi; assembly: GCF_002201575.2. Classification (NCBI taxonomy): domain Eukaryota; kingdom Metazoa; phylum Chordata; class Mammalia; order Carnivora; family Phocidae; genus Neomonachus; species Neomonachus schauinslandi. The sequence continues at coordinate 76,134,044 of NC_058412.1, read as the reverse complement.
TGGAGCGAGGGCCGTGGCTTTCATTAGCTCGGTGGTTTCCCAATGTGGCTGCATCTTAGAATCACTTGGGATTTCTTTTTTAATTCTAGAGCCCAAGCCAGGCTAATTAAACCGTAGTAGTGTGGGGATGGGAGGATGACAGTAACTTGTGAAGCTGCTCCCTAAGAGATTCCAGAATGTGCAGACAGGTCTGAGAACCACCGCATTTGGTTCTCAGCTGGGTCCTTGATGCAGAATGCTTGGAACACCAAATCCCTTAGACTGCTGGGATGTGCTGCCCATGCTGCTGTGCGGGGAGGGAGACCTTTTCCTCTGTTTCCTTTTCTTCAGTTCTTCGTTTCTGTTTTTGTTGTTTACAGATTTATTTAAGGGAAAGAGAGAGAGCACGAGCAGGAGGAGCAGAGGGAGAGGGAGAATCCCAAGTAGACTCCGTGCCGAACACGGAGCCCAACACGGGGTTCGATCCCACAGCCCAGAGATCAGACCTGAGCTGAAACCAGGAGTCAGATGCTCAACCTACTGCACCACCCAGGTGCCCCAGTTGTGGTTGTTGTTTTAGAGCAGTTTTAGGCTTACAGAATGTTTGATCAGAAAGCAGTTCCCCCGTTACTCCCCCGGCCTGCCACCCCCCCCCCCCGCCGCAACACACACTAGTTTCTTCTACTGACATCTTGCATTTGTATAGTGTATTCATCAACCTAGATTGATGAAGCACTACTGATACATCATCATTAACTAAAAGCTATTGTGGAAATTAGGGTTCACTCTGGAGTACCTGGGTGGCTCAGTTGGTTAAGTGTCTAACTCTCGATTTCGTCTTAAGTCATGATCTCAGGGCCCTGAGGTCAAGCCCTAGGCACTTTGGGCTCTGTGCTCAGCGGAGAGCCTGCTTGTCCCTCTGCCCCTCCCCATGCTCTCTCTCTCTCAAATAAGTAAATAAATCGAAAACAAAGAGATTCTGGAATCTCTTAGGGAGCAGCTTCACAAGTTACTGTCATCCTCCCATCCCCACACTACTACGGTTTAATTAGCCTGGCTTGGGCTCTAGAATTAAAAAAGAAATCCCAAGTGATTCTAAGATGCAGCCACATTGGGAAACCACCGAGCTAATGAAAGCCACGGCCCTCGCTCCAAGAACAGCACACAGGGACGCATGATTGGGGTGGGATGGGCGGGGCGGGGAACCCATGGAAGGCAGCCCCAGTAGTGTTCCCTCTTTGTGTTGTACATTCTGTTTTGGTAAATGTATGACGTGTGTCCATCATTGCTGTATCATACAGAATAGTCTCGCTGCCCTGAACATCCTCTCTGCTCCCCTTGTTCATTCTTCTCCATCTCCGTCCAAACCCCTGGTAACCCCTGATCTCTTTATGGTCTTTAGAGTTTGCCTTTTCCAGAATGTCATCTAGCTGGAATCATACAGTATGTAGCCTTTTCAGACTAGCTCCTTTCACTTAGCAATAGGTATTGGAGGTTTCTCTATGCCTTTTCATGGCTTCATAGCTTATTTCTTTTTGCCACTCCGTAGTAATCCACTGCCTAGATGTACCACAGTTTGCTTAGCCATTCACCTCCTGAAGGACATTTTGTAGCTTCCAGTTTTTTGGGTTTTTTTTTTAATTTTTATTTATTTTTTGACAGAGAGAGACAGCGAGAGAGGGAACACAAGCAGGGGGAATGGGAGAGGGAGAAGCAGGCTTCCCTGCTGAGCAAGGAGCCCGATGCGGGGCTCAATCCCAGGACCCCAGATCATGACCTGAGCCGAAGGCAGACGCTAAACGGCTGAGCCACCCAGGCGCCCCTGTAGCTTCCAGTTTTTGACAATCACAAGTAAAGCTGCCGTAAACATTCATGTGTGGCTTTTTGTGTGGGCATACATTTTCAGTTCATTTGGGTAAATACCAAGGAACACAACTGCTGAATTGTGTGGTAAGAGTATGTTTAGTTTTGTAACAAACCACCACAGTCTTCCGAAAGGGCTCTTTTGCGTTCCCACCAGCAATGAATGAGAGTTCCTGTTGCTCCACATCCTTGTCAGCATTTGGTATCTTTTGTTTCATTTTAGGTAGAGATCAGGAATATTCCAGAAATCTCAGGTTCAGAAATCCAAAGTGAGAGAAATCCTGGTGGGCCTTGTATTCAGGGACGTTACTGGGAAGCTCTTGGTTGAGTCTAAATCAGTCTCAGATTCTTGCTTTTTAAATGTGAGAGGGCGGTTTGCTCCTACCTTCCTGAGTCATAGTGAGGGGGCCTTGCATTATTAAAAATAATCCAATAGTGTGCATCCTGAGATAGGAAAGTGAGGAAGTGGTTGCCTGGAGTCGAGACATGACAGCTGGGCCTCTGGCAGCCATCCTGAACTGTGAGTTGATCTTGAGAAGGAGAGGCACATGCCGAGAAGGGCAGAGCAGAAGACGGGCACCCAAGATCCTACAAATCAGTCAGGTCCCTGCACCAGTGTGGCCCACCTGCTTCCAGACTTTTTCATCAGAGAGAAATAAAATTCTAGCTTATCTAAGCCCAGGTAGGTTTTTTTGTTTTGTTTTTGGTCTTTTTGTTATTTGCAGCAAAACCTAGTTCTAGGAGCTATGGTGGTTCAATGGTTTGGCACAATGCAAGTCTGTCCTGCACACTGGGGGCCAGGAATGCTCAATGGTATTAGGTGACACCAGGCAGTGGTGTCAGTTACAGAGGGCAGGAGAGAGGAGAGGTGGCCTGGGGACTGCATCACCTAGCCTATACACACCCTCACTCCCATGAATAAAAGGATCAGGGGCTGACAAGGACTCTGTGTCGGGGGGGGGGGGGGGGGGGGGGGGGGGTGCGGATGGGTGCTGTGTGTGGTAAGTATGGGTGGGTGGGATGCGTGTGTGTGATATGTGAGTGTGTGTGGATGAGTGTTGTGTGTGTCATGGTATGTGCAGTGTGTAGGTGTGTGGTGCGTGGGTGTGTTTGTGTTGGACGAGTGGGTTCTGCGTCTGCGGTATGTGTGGTGTGTGTACGGATGGGTGGTATGTGCGTAGTGTGGGTGTGGTGTTGGTGCAGAAGTGTGTGTTTATAGTATATGGTGTGCATGTATAGCTGTGTATGTGTGTGTGGTGGGTGGGTATGGGGGTGCATATGTGTGTGTGAGGGTGTGGGGGGGGGCATAGGCTGGATTACAGCAAGGCAGGCAGGAGGCTGTGGAGGTGCCAGAGGGAGGGCCTTAGCTCAGGGTGAGCAGGTAGGAAAGGGAAAATGAAGGGTCAGTGGGATGGGTTGCATGGCAGAGAAGGAACAAAAGGAAGCCTGGAAAAAATGTGGGTAGAGCGGTCTGGAGAAGAAACCCATGGGGATGAGAGGCAAGAAGAGCGTGTGGGTCAGAGCTTATCCAGGTCCCGGGCATGTAGTTGTCCGTGGTGAGAGGCAGCATCAGGCTCAGGAGAATTCCAGACTCCTTCCCGTGCTCACACTATAGTTGGGGCAATGAGATGTACATGTTTTTGAAATACGCACTTGATGGAATTTTGTGTTTTTACCACATACATGGATCCCTTTGATCACATCACTCCATCCCCCTGAGACCAGTTGCTTCCTTGCCCCAGGCTGCGGGGTCTGGGTGGTGTGGGCAGGCGAGGCCCGAGGACCCAGAGGGGGTCCCACAGGACCAGCCAAGAGGATTGTTGGTTTCGCACAGGATAGAAATCAAAGTGAGCCAGGAGGAAGTGAAAGCAGAGTTTATCGAAGAGCATCAGTGATAGAGTGTAGCAGACAGGGTGTGTGGGGGTACTCAGAAAGGAGAGGAGAGTGAGTGTCTCCTTTGCTTGGGGTCTGGGCTTTTCGTTGAGGATGGTGCACATGTCCTAACTGGTCAGAACAAGAACAAGGGTCCAGATATCCTCCACAAGTCACTTATGCCCAGGAGCCAGGGGGTCTTGGGGTCAAGATGTCTAAGGTCAGGGGTCTGGAATACGTACCCGAGGACCCCACCCAGTCCCTCCTTGGATGTTACCAACTGTGCCGGAAAACTCCAAAGAAATCATGCACTCCTTGACCTTTACAGTTAGGACATACGTTATTTGTACTCTAAGGCGTGTGCAAGGTGGGGCTGCAGGTCCCAGCAAGAACAGAAGCAGGGAGAGGAGCAAAAAGCAGTTTCCCATGGGGTCCCTTCAGTTTCCCTGTCTCAGGTGGGTTCCCCTCCCTCTTTCTGTCCTATATTCTCACCCCTGGGCCTCACACCCCTCTAGCACCCTGGCTCCTGGCTGGGCCTAGAAGACAAGGAATGGCAGCCTGGGCTCAGGGTGCACCCAGGGCTCCTCCTTCTGTGTCTAACTGCCCCCCCACAGCACCCCGACCAACCACCTTTCTTCCGGGCCATTTATACCACCTGGCTTCATTCAGTGTAAACTGTTTATTTTTCATGTGTTCTGTCAGTTTCCCTGCTAAACCATCAGCTCCATGAGACCAGGATTTTGTCTCTTTTGTTCAATGCTGGGCCCCCAGTGTTTAGAACAATGCCTGGTGTTCAGTTACTGTTTATTGAGCGAATGAAAAGTTTAAATGACAGGCTAAAGCTGTTGACTAAAGCCAGTGATATTGAGACAAGTAAATTTAAATACAGAAGTGCTGAGGGAAGTTGAGTAATCACAACTGGGAGGATAAGAAATGGTAAGCGGGGCGCCTGGTGGGCTCAGTCGGTTAAGTGTCTGACTCTTGTTTCGGCTCAGGTCCTGATCTCATGGCTTATGGGATGGAGCCCCATCTGGCTCCATGCTCAGGGGGGAGTCTGCTTGGATAGTCTCTCCCTGCCCTTCCCTCCCCCCAAGCATGTACACTCACTCTTGTTCTCTCTCTCAAATAAATCAATAAATCTTTTTTTAAAAATGTAAGATTTAGGGCACCTGGATGGCTGTCGTTAGGCGTCTGCCTTCAGCTCAGGTCATGATCCCAGGGTCCTGGGACAGAGCCCCGCATCAGGCTCCCTACTCCGCGGGAAGCCTGCTTCTCCCTCTCTCCCTGCTTGTGTTCCCTCTCTCGCTGTCTCTCTCTCTGTCAAATAAACACAATCTTTAAAAAAAATAAAAAAATATAAATAAATAAAATAAAAATGTAAGATTTGTTGAGAAGAAAACCACAGGCCCAAAATGGCATCACTTAGGCCAGGTCACTAAACCAGGGCTTAATACTTAACTGCAGTTTCAACCTCCCTCCAGAAGTGTTAAGTCTGTCAGGAATTTTCTGATAGGCATCAATGAGGTAATCTATGTGTATAATAAGACCCCCTGCCCTTCCCCCTAAGGGAAGGTGACCTTGCATGGAACAGTCCTTTCTTTTCTTTCCATAATAACTTTCATGCCCCACCCTCCTTCCTATAAAAACCTTCCATTTTGCCCAACTCCTTGGAGCTCCCCTCTGCTTGCTAGGGGGGTGCTGTCTGATGGATGAATTGCTTAATAAAGCTAATTAGATCCTTGTATTTACTCGGTTAGATTGTGTTCAACAGATTGTAAGCCTCCCCTAAATGTCTTGAGTCCCACGCTCCCAAGTGGGATCTGGGCTCAGTCTGATGGAGTGGTTGCTTAACTTTTCTTTAGGAACCAGCACCCCCCCCATTAAGGATGATTGGGAACCCCCTCCTGGAGAATTGTGGGGTCTCTAAGATGGCGTCAAGAATCAGGACCCAGGCAGATGTTTGGCCCTCCCAAGGCAGCCACCCCAGAATACTCTTTAGCAATTCGATTTGGGGGTCGGGGAGGGGGAGAAAGAGACTAGAGTCCTGCGGACCCTGTGCCCTGTCATCTAACCGCTAAGGCCCAAGATGGGACCTGGTGGGTGGGAAGGGATGACACAGGCCTGCGGAGGGGAGCTGCTGGGACTGGCACGTCGAGCCGAGGAGGTTTTGGGACGTGTGTGGTTTTCCCATTCCCTGACAGTGGTGCCAGGAGCGTGGAGGCGGTGGTGGTACGTGAAGTAACGCTTCTTCTGAGGCACAGATGGAAAAGTCACTTTTATTTTAGGCCCAGTGCTTTTCCTCCCCTGCCTTCCCCCAAAGCATCAGTTCCATCCCAGGAGAACCACCCAGAGGGACGCTTCTAGACTTTAGCCTCTAAACAGAGCCCAGGAGCTCAGGGCTGTTAGCACTGGCGTTTAGAAGGGCACGGGGCCCCGATGCGCCCGGGGGCATCGCCTCCAACGACTGCCGTGTGGCTGTGGAGAAACGGAATGAGGGTGTTGGAGCTGGCAGCCTTGCGTCGGAGGTTGGTTCTGTGTCAGCGCTCCGGAAAACCCCCACTCGGGACACAGTGCTCAGGAAAAGCTGAGTGCGTGGCCTAGTTCTAGGCAGTGTTAATTATGGGCTTTCGGGTGCCTGTCGTCACTTAACCAATTTCCTGCGCTGTTGATTGCGCCCGATTTATCCTGAGGCAGCCCAGGCCCCTTGCTCTGGAACCTCTCCTGACCCATCAGCCTGGGTCAAGCTGTGGTGCGGAGTCATTACGGGGCGGGTTGGCAAGGGGAACAATTCTGGAGTCCAGGTTTGGAAGCTGGCGGCACCTGCAGCTGCTGTTCCCAAGGGGTTTTAAAGCAACTGATGCACCTGCATGGACTGAGGAGGGGGTGTGAGGGTGGATGTGCACAGCACCCTTTGGGGTCCTACACTGCAGGCAGGCTGTCTGCCCCCCCCCCCCACACACACCGAAGCTGGGCCTCCAGGGCCTCACCCTAGGCCGATTCTCTTTGCACACGCCGTCCTCCCTCCCTGGAAAGTTCGTCGGCCCGCCCACACATGCGTGTGAGTACGTGCGCAGTCCCCCAAGGGCCCCGGTAAACAGCTCGCTCTCTGTAGTGGAATCTCATTGTGTTTTGCAGACTTCATTCTTCTCCGCTCGTTTGTGAAGCAGGCAAGGGGTATCATTACTCTTACTTGTTAAGTTGCCCGAGAGGGAAAAAAACAAAGTTTTTCCTCCTCCAAGAGTCTAATTACTTGTTGGGTGAGCCCCGACCCGTATACATTTCTAAAGAGAGAGACACCCGATGCCAGCAGAAGAGATGTCCTTGGACGGGATTCAGAGACCCTCTGCGGGCCATTCCATCGGTGGCTGGCTCTGCAGCCATACCAGACTGTGGCCGAAACTTCTCAAAGAGTTGAGGATGCTGTGTTTCTTGCCTTGAGTCGCTGGGCATTCCGTGCTCTTTCATGCTTCTCTGCCTCGGTCATTTCTGTCCCTTTGCTGGGTGCGTGCTACCTTTCCCGTTACCTGTGCCGTGCCCCCACCCCCACCCCCACCCCGCCCCAGTGAACTTCCCCTCCTCTGAGCAGGCTCTGCACCTTTCACCTGCTTTGCTTTTTGAATACACTCTCCTGTATTTATCTGCCTGGCTCCCCTCCCTCCTAGACTGTGAGCTCCCTGAGGTCAAGGTCCGCCCCCCCCCAGCCACCTTTTTATCTTGGGCACCTGGCATGGTTCCAGCACATGGGGGGATCCACTCAGGTGGGCCTTTCGGAGGGAACTCTGACCCGCAGAACGGCGAAGGGTCAAGCACGTGCTGCTAATGTGCTTCTAGCCCTGTTTCGAGTTCATGATTCTGACGCATCTGTCAAAGTCAACGTCTGTCCACATTCCTGATGTTACCAGCTTATCTTATGGCTGGTCTGCAGTTTCCCTCTTGTTCCAGTACTACTCAGTCAGGTTTGTTAGGATTCTCTCCAGTCATTCATTCATTTATTCAGCTTCCCCCACCCCCACACCAGCCATTCCTCCAGGCCCTGGGTGTGCAGAGTGGGCCCTGCCCTCATGGAATTTACATTCTAATGGGGAGACCGAGACAAGAAGCCAGTAAATCAATCAATAAGATGCTGTAGAGGAAGGACCGCGGGGAGACATGGACTCCACCTCTTGGTGGGCTGTGGAGAGGTCACAATGCAAAGAGCATGTGGGAGGCTGACTGGATTGCAGCCATCTTTGGGAAATAGGATCCTGCACATTGGTTTTTGTTTTTCCAGTTTCCTGGTTCTGAAAAATGTCCTTAGGAAAAGCCCCGAGTACATAAGGTTTTCCATCATCGTTGGTGAGGTCAGATTACTGTTCATGGTTTGTCAAACTAGTCAAGAGACAATGGTACTTTGAGCTCAAGCTGGCTGTGGAGACGTGTCCCAGGCTGCAGGGAGTGCCCTGGGCTGGGATATGGTGGACCTGGGACCGCCCAGCTGTTGCTGCAAGGGCAGCGCCGAGTCAGCAGGAGGCTCAGGGCTGCCCTCAGCAAGGGCCCGGGGCTGCTGAGACTCATGTCTTCCACGTCTTGCAGGTCTGAGGCCTCTGGTTTAAGTCTCTTCATCTGGCTCGGCTCTGGGCAGCTCAGCACCCCGACGGCTGCCTGCTGGAGCCAGTCAAGGTGCCATCACCCCTGGGCCCTCACACTTCAAGGTGGCCAGAGCTTGAAGACAAGAGAATGAAGGACCAGGTTCCCAAAGCTCCAGCAGATGTCTCAAAACCGCTGGTTGCTCGATTCCTCCAGAAAACACCTGCGGCGCTAGAGAAGGCAGAAACGGGTCCCCTTGGGCCAGGGGCTGTCACGCCCAGCCCTCCCATGAGAGTAGTGCACCTGTCCCCCTCTGCCCTCCCTGACACTCTGCCCTCCCTTGGCTTGACAGATGGAGACAAGCGTTGGTGGTGCCCCTCGCTGCAAGAGGTCATGGAAACATTTCACAGCCTGGGAGCCTGCAGCCCTGCTCTGGGCCCAGAGGGGCCCTGTCTGCCCAGTGAGAGGTGAGTCCTTCCCCTTCCTCATTGTCCTCTCTCATTCGTTCAACACTGTGGATCTCACCTCAAGCCCGTCAACTTGTATACATTTAGGCATGTGCAGGTTTTTCCATATCGGTTATACCTCCGTCAAAATATTTTTAAAAAGACAAAATATTACCTGAAAAAGAGAGATGTATTCTTCTCAACGTATATTCATGCTAAGAAATATTAAAGTGTGGAGCACCTGGGTGGCTCGGTCGTTGAGCGTCTGCCTTCGGCTCAGGTCATGATCCCAGGGTCCTGGGATCGAGTCCCGTGTTGGGCTCCCTGCTCCGCAGGAGGCCTGCTTCTCCCTCTGCCTGCCACTCCCCCTGCTTGTGTTCCCTCTCTCGTGTCTCTCTCTGTCAAATAAATAAATAAAATCTTAAAAAAAAAAAGAAGTATTAAAGTGTTTCCTATTTTAGGGGGAATGGAAGGGAAGAAAAAAATCAAGTATTTCCTATTCTGTAAAGGTAATACAACGTGACGGGCCATTTATTGTACAAAACTATCCATTATTGTTTGTGGTCCACATCCTCAGCTCCATAAGCATTTGTAAGTTAGAAAAAGGAAAGATTTTCTCTGATTATTATATGGAATTATGTGCATTTGGCGGGGGGGGGATTTCCCAAACTCAGCCTCTAGCCCCCATGGGAAAGCAGTGTCTGAGGGATTCTAGAATAACCACACACAAGTGCCCGTGGATTATGGGCATCACACCACGAAGGCAAATGTTCTGGTAAATGACCGTGCTCCCAGCTTCAGGGGGACGGAAGAACCAGGCACGGGTGAGTCTGGCTGCTTTGGCTGACATCTGTTCCTGCCCTTCGGTGACTCAGAGCCCTCACTGCTCCTCCTCTTCCAGGACATGTCCCAATCTCTCTGGTCTACCTCCAAGCCTCAATTTTGGCCCATTTCCTAATATCAACTCATGGCCAGCAAGGCACAATTTTGCATGTAATTTTCACAGTGGCCAGTTTTGTTTTGTGGGTGTCCCCTTTGTGCACTGGGCTGGGTTGTGGGGGGGGGGGTACTAATTTGCGTAGCCATTGTCCCTGCCCTCTAGGAACAGAGACATACAATACATAAATGACTGTTGTTGGGTGGACAGTGATTAGGTCTGGGTTGTAAAAGTGTTACATATTATAAACTTGTTCTGCAAATTATATTACATTCAAACTCTTTCTTGACAATTCTTTGAGAAGATGTAACAGAGTGTTTAGAGCCCTGGACAGGCCGTTATGTGGGAGCCTGACTCCCCCCCGCGCCCCCCCCCCCTGCGTCGGTGACAATCTTTTGGCTCCAGGAGGTGCAGGGACCCTTTCCCTTGCTGTGGTAGGCAGGCGGGTGTTCCTACACAGGGAAGGCCAAAGCTTTCTTAAGAACCTGTTCCACGACTGTGTTTAGTAATTGTCTGCCAAACCAAACCAGACCAAACCACACTCACTCTGCTATAAATACCCTACGCATGTGCCAGCCTGCCTCGCTCCTGCCCTTCTCCCTTCCCGCGGAGCTCCACATCTGGTGTCGTAAGCCACTTGCCTCGTCCCCAACACAGAGCTTCAATCACACCACTTTCTAGAATGAGTTGGGGGAAGAATTACACTTAGAAAAACAAATGCAGGTGGGAGGGGCGGCTGGGGGGCCGGTGGGGTCAGAGGAGCTATTTCTAGCTGTTCCGATGGGCACTGGGTGTCCACCTGGAAAGTGAGAGGTGCCATCGCAGGGAGAGGCGTATAACCACCTCATTTATTCCGTGCTCTGCAAAGCGCCACTTTTCTCCCCCGCCCTTCTCCCTTCCCCCAAGATTTGATGGCTTCCTGCTCCTTGTGCGTCAGGACAAATCCATCCTCTCTGGAGGCACGGGGGGTGGAGGGGGGCAGGTGGACATTAGAACCATGGCTGTGTAAGTCTGCCACCTCGACTACTTGGGAACACCAAGCCCAGCATGCAGACTTGCAGACTTCCAGCCTGACCGGGCAGGTCGTCCTGTGTAAGAGGAAGGCCAATCCACGTGGTCGCAGAGTGTTGTCAGAGCTGCGTAGTCACACCACCAGACGTGCTGCTTGGACACCCTGCGTCTTCCCTTGGGCCTCATGCTGCTGGCACCGTTTCCCCACGGAGGACTCAGACCTGGCCCAGAGGAGCTGGCCGATGGCTTCAGGGCTGATTTTCTTATTGTGGCCCCCTAAGGACAGGCTGGGGCCACCTGCCCAGCCACTTAGCCTGCGGAGGTTTTTCTGCCTGAACACAGCCTCTTTTTGGAAAAGCAAACACAACCTGGAGACCCCTCCAGTGACCTCCCCAAGATGTGGGGTAGCAGAGATGTTTGGGTGGGTTACCTGGCTTGCTGGCTGGCTGCTGCAGTTGGGGAGGCTCTGGGAGTCATAGGGTTGGAAGAGAGCTCTTCTAGACTATTCAGGAAGCACTGTGAAGGTTCTGGCATCTCCTCCACTGGGGGTATGGCATCCTTCATAGACACATGGACCACAAGAGGAACATCGGGGCAGGCTGCCTTCTCCCCACTGTCTTCCTTGTCCTGTTCCTGACCTAGCTCAAGTTCATCCCATGCCAATTGGCTCCATGTCACCCACTGCTCTGTTGACTTCCAGGGATGTCTGATCTAGGGCTCCTCGACAGAACAGATGCTCTGGGGCTCCTCCAGGGCACCCACAGAGCCCTCATATTGGCCAAGGTTGGAAATGAGGGGTTGAGATGTCTCTGCACATGGCCCCACAACTGGACTATCTTTTTAGTGTCTATGAGAAAGACTGGTCTTTCTTTCACCGTTTTGTTCTTTTTTTTTTTTTTTTTAAGATTTTATTTATTTATTCATGAGAGACAGAGAGAGAGAAGCAGAGGGAGAAACAGACTCCCAAGGAGCAGGGAGCCCGATGCGGGACTCGATCCCAGGACCCCGGGATCGTAACCTGAGCCGAAGGCCGACGCTTAACCATCTGAGCCACCCAGGCGCCCTCACCGTTTTGTTCTTAATCTCAGATTTTGTTGAAACCCATCACCATCTCATCGAATGCTTCAAGATCTCCTTTCAGAAAGATGCAGCCCTTCTGCCGCTGGACCATGCCATGTCCACCTTGTGGCAAACACAGTAGCCCTCTGCCCATTGACGAGGCTGGGACAGAGGACTTGGGAGGATGTGTGGGAGCAAAAGGGCAGAAGAGGGACCAGAGCGTGAACACTGACCAGGAAGCAGAAGCGACAGCTTGAGGGGGCTTGTACCACACGGCTATGCAGATACTCTCCATCACGGGCCCCAGTCTCACCTGCAAAGGCAGGGCAGGTCCTTGGCCCCCAACGGCGGGTCTTCCAAGGCTGCTCCCAGGTTACAAAGCCCAGTGGAAAGTCCCAGTCAGAAAGACCGGACTGGCAGCCTAGTGCCAGAAACCTTCATGCCCTTGGTTCTCTGAAAGGGCAGCCTGGTGCAGAGGCCAAAGGGGCAACTAAATGACAGTTAATCCATTGAAAGGGTATCCTGTCCAGTGTAGGGGAGGCTGGTCACTGGCCATCTCAGGACAATGTAATCCGACCCAGGTAAAATGTACTTCTCTCTCCCTTCCCGTCAGCTCCGCATCAGTTTCCCTTTACTTCATTGACCTTGGCTCGTAGAGCCTGGACAGGTCCCGTCTGGCTTAGCAGTACAAGCCTAGGGGAGAGCACCGCCCTCGTAGCCTGCATGGTGGGGCCCCGACCCCTGGGAGCCTTGAGGATGGCCCACGGTTGTGGAGGTGCCGTGCTCATACGCCTCTCTGACCGTCCTCCTGCTGAGAATGTCTGCGCACTGTACAGACAGTAACTTTAGTATTGTTTTCAACTCTTGGGGAAAACAAATCTAGAAACTGGGATAGGGGTCAGTGACATGCCCCTCTTAAGATTACTTGAAAGAGGGGCGCCTGGGTGGCTCAGATGGTTAAGCGTCTGCCTTCGGCTCAGGTCGTGATCCCAGGGTCCTGGATCGAGCCCCGCATCGGGCTCCCTGCTAGGTGGGGAGCCTGCTTCTCCCTCTGCCTCTGCCTCTCTCTCTCTCTCTGACTCTCATGAATAAATAAATAAAACATTTAAAAAAAAAAAAGATTACTTGTAAGTAGGGCGCCTGGGTGGCTCAGTCGGTTAAGCGACTGCCTTCGGCTCAGGTCGTGATCCCAGGGTCCTCGGATCGAGTCCCGCATCGGGCTCCCTGCTCAGCGGGAAGCCTGCTTCTCCCTCTCCCACTCCCCCTGCTTTTGTTCCCTCTCTCGCTGTGTCTCTCTCTGTCAAATAAATAAATAAATAAATAATCTAAAAAAAAAAAAAAAGATTACTTGTAAGTATAGAACAGTGTCATTGTAACCCAACTCCAGCTCCTGGGTGCTGGCCACAGGCTGAGCCCTAACCCAGCCAGCTGGGGGTCAGGGCTGAGGGGCAGGGGGTGGACAGATGAAGCGCTTTGTTCATGGAGTCCAGTGGTGGGACCGTCACCTCGCTCTTAACCTGCTGAGTCCAGGAGGGGAGCGGGGTTGCTGGGCTGTGGATGCCTATGTTCCGTGGCCTCCTGCTTGGAGCATGGAGATGGAGCCCTGGGCGTCAGTGGATGCCACATCCCAGAATAGCAGTCACAGAGGCAGATGGTCCGGTCAAGTGGTTCCTCAGAGCCTCGGAAAGGCAGGGGATAGAGGACGCCGCCATACTGCCCGCTCTTCCCAAGGAGAGGCGGCGCAGGGAGGTGCTCACACAGGGAGGCTGTTGGCCCTCTCCACTTGCCACAGACACGCTTCCCTCCCCAGCTCACGTTTTCCACACTCCGCCTCTGGCAGCACCGAACTGTCTGAAAGCCCATTCCTCTTCAGCAGAGTCACCGTTCTGTGCCTGCCCCCACCCTTGGGGAAGTCTGAACACATTGCCACTCGTGCTTCCGGCCCCTGTGCCTGCTCACAGGCTGGAGCCGACCAGAACAGCCCTCCTGTACGGACACGGGCCCAGCAGGTGCCCAGATGTGCACACGCAGCCTCACCCATTCCCTGGCCCTAATAAATGCTGAACTCTGGAAGAATGACCAAGCCCAGTCCTAACCCCCGCCCCTTCCCCTGACGTCAGTGTGTGGGCACCAATTCTCTGGTGCCTAGAGATGGATTTCTCCCTCTGCCTGTCCGAGAAGCAGCACCAGGGTCAAGTAAAGAAGAGCAGAGACTCTTCCCTGGAGCATGCAGGAACGAGGGCTCCCCCTTGGTCAGCGGTCAGGCGGCTACCCTGGAGATGCTGTGGGCAACAGTGTTGCTGTGCTCCATACCTTCATTTGTGGAGAGCCCACTGTTCTCGGGAACTCCAAACCAACTAATAAGCATGGAGAAGTGGATGAGACAGCACAGGGAGCCTTGTCATAAGCTCACCTCAACAGTATCTGACAATCAACAGTATACATTTGACCGGAGAGAGAGAATGATTTAGTGAGACCGATCCTGCTCTGTTTTCTATCCAGTGAGCATGCGCCTGGAAAGTTTGTGCAAGGGTGGTGCAGCTCTGCTGTCCACTGATGCCCCCCTCGCTGTAGGGATCTTGCCACCCTGAGTACGACTCTAGTCTTTAAAGAGGTGTTTTGTTTTTTGGGTTTTTTTTTTCATATGACCCTAAGCTCTAACTTCGTCGGTAGACAGCGTGTTAGCGTGACCTTTGGAGGGGTTCTCAAAGATCATTTTTACTCTGAATTACCCCGTATTACTTGCTGACTTTGGAAACTAGCTCCCACGTAAGCTATCATGTGGTGTACTTTTCCGTGCATGCAAAGAGCCACCATACCTGTATGGACAAAGAACTTTCTTGAGGAAGACTCTTTTGGGATAATGGAGTATGATTTTCTGGTCTTCGAGTCCCAGAAAAGTAAAGCCTGAGGCCTGGCTGGAATGGCAGCCGTTGGGAGCCAGCCCCCAGGAATCCCCATCTCCTGGCCTTCTTCCCTTTGTGTGGCTCTCACCCCCACTCGGAGTCTGGATGGTCTGTGTGCATTAGCAGAAGTGATGGGATGAAGTCACTTCCAAGACCAGGTTATAAAGGCTGTGGCTTCAGTCTCTGGCATTCTCCCCTCTCTCGAATCGCTCACTTTGGGGGAAGCTGGCCGTGGGGTAAGGACTTGGAGGCCTGCTGGTGGGCACATGAGTGAGCTTGGAAGCAGTTCCTCCAGCCCATTCTGGCCTGACGTGACAGCAGCCCCACCCTCAATATTTTGGAGGCAACCTCCCCAGAAACCCTGAGCCTGAACCACCCAGCTAAGCAGCTCCTGGATTCTTGACTCTCAGAAACTGCATGACATAATAAATATTTGTTGTTTTTAAGCCTCTGTATGTTGGGGTATTTGTTACACAGCAGTAGATGACCAACACACATAGGGCATGAGTGTCCCAGGCTGCATGGACCATCCACGGGCTCTCTGCTCTTGAGCAACGGCAGGCCCCCGCCCCTGCCTCAGTTATCCCCTTGCATCCACCTCCTCTCATTTCCTTCCCTTTGCTTTTGTCTTACCTTAGAGTGCTTAAAAACGACATCAGCCTGAGCTGGAGTCAGCGGCAGGACAGCCCCCCAGAGACTGCCTTGGACAGTAGCTTGAGCTACATCTATAAGGTGAGTCAGACGCCCACTTCTGCCCACCATCCAGACCTGCTGAGCAGTTGCACGCGGTAGGTACCACTGAGCACCCCCCGTGGGCTCGGCGCCGCTGTAGGCCCCACGCCGGCTGCCGGGACTGATGCTGCAGAAAGCTCACAGTCCCCACGGCCAGGCCTGCCACCGGAGCACCCCATGGGGGGCTTGACTCTAGGCCTTGCCGCTTGTTTTTCTCAGCCGCTGCCCAGCCCGGCCACAGGGCTCCGGGTGCCATCCCTCCCTGCCCTAGCACTCTCTCCACTCTCCAGTTCCTGGCACTGTGTGCCCTGGCCCAGCCAACGGCCTACACCGACAGGGAGCTTTTGAACCTGATCG
The DNA here is from genome assembly GCF_002201575.2 of Neomonachus schauinslandi. Lineage (NCBI taxonomy): Eukaryota > Metazoa > Chordata > Mammalia > Carnivora > Phocidae > Neomonachus > Neomonachus schauinslandi. The sequence goes on along the minus strand of NC_058412.1, from coordinate 76,118,316 downwards.
AGCTGCTGTGCCGAGCCGGCCTAGACGTGGGGCTCCGCCTGCTGCCCAAGACCGATCTTCAGCAGCTTCTGCTCCTGCTCCTTGAGAACATCCGCGAGTGGCCCGGGAAGGTATCATGAGCTCCCAAGCCCAAGCCCAAGCCCTAGCCTCCTCTGTAAGGTCCTGAGCCTCCTCCACTTGACCTTGTTGCTGGGACTGAAGTTGCACCTTGAGCGCACTCAATGGGAATGGCAGGCTTGGAGGTCACCAGGATGCCGGGGAACGTGCCCACCAGTCCCTGGGCTCCGCGACCGCCCCCTCCTCTTACTCTCTGGCTTCCCCCTAAGTGGGCTGGTGGGGAGGTCAGGGTGACGACGGGCCCTCCTGCAGCCCCCCTTGCCGCCCGCCGCCCCCACAGCTCCAGCAGCTGTGCCGCACCCTGAGCAAGGTGTCAGGTCACCACCACAACCTGCTGGCCCTCGTGCAGTGCTTCTTGGACGTGACCTCTCGGAGCAGGTGGGTGCCCCTCCCCCCTGCCTCCTCCCTCTGACACGCGTCCCTTCCCCTGGGACACGGTGGGGTGTGGGGGTCCAGGGTCCTCCCCATCAGTCCCAACAAACCTCCCCCTCCTGCCCGGTCTCTAAAACCCAGGAGAAAGAGCTAAAAATACAGCTCACTAATGAGTTCATTCCGAAAGGAAAAGAGCCTAATTTTCTTAACATGGTCTTATTAGCAAAACAATTGCCTTATACAATTAGCTTCTGACTGCAGCACCCACCCCCCCTCCCCACCCCCCTGCCTGCTGCTTCCCAGTCCTTGGTAGCGGGTTCCTTCTTGTCCTCAGACCTCAGCGGCATTATGTCCCCTAATCACTCCTCCCGGACCCCTCTCCCAAACTCTCAACTCATCATTCTGCTTTATTTTCTGCACAGCATGGCTTTCTGCCAAAAATTTATCTTACTGTTGGTTCCTTATTTTTGGTGCCTCTCCTCCGTGTTCCCTCCAGGAGAGCAGGTCCCTCAGTAGTCACTGCCATATCCCCCAGCATCTAGAACAGTGCCTGACACGCTGTTTGCACTCTGTTAATTCTTTTCGACTGAATGAATGAGGTGACCAAACTCAGCCCACTGGGAGATGAGACCCATTCACTGGACCTGGCTCCACCCAGTCTCTCCTCTCCTCCTTCCTTCCCCCACTTTAGGCCACAGCCATAGGGAATTCCTTGCCTTCCCGGAGCAGACCATTCCTCATCTCTCCTCTCCTCCCATCTAGAATGATGGCCCTCCCCACCCTTCCAACCAAGCCTGTCCTGGGGCCCTTCAGGAAGACCCCCAGCCTTCACAGGCACCTCCGCGGTAACCCTTAACTGGGGCCATTCCTCTGCAACTCCCTCCCCAGAGGCAGCTTCTGGAAGCAGGCTTGGCATTCCATGCAGACCCATATCCCAGGGCCCACTGGGTGCAATCATCCTGAGCTCAGCTTCAGCTCTTGTCTGTGAATAAAGAGAGAAGGCCTCTCCACAGTCCTGGAAGGAGAGTTGTTGCTCTCTCTTTGAAAGAACTGGGCTTCGGGGTGCCTGGGTGTCTCAGTCGTTAAGCGTCTGCCTTCGGCTCAGGTCATGATCCCAGGGTCCTGGGATTGAGCCCCGCATCGGGCTCCCTGCTTGGCGGGAAGCCTGCTTCTCCCTCTCCCACTCCCCCTGCTTGTGTTCCTTCTCTCGCTGTGTCTCTCTGTCAAATAAATAAATTTTTTTAAAAATCTTAAAAAAAGAGAATGGGCTTCTAGAAGCTCTGTCTGAGGACTTTAAGTGTGAACGCTAAACCGGGGCCTCAGTGGGCGCCATCTGCATTAAGCCCAAACGCATGGGACTTCTTTGCATATGATCTGAAGAGGCTGACCTCTGCCTCCAGGCTCCCTGCTCAGCCCCAAACAGTTAGTCCTCTGTGTCGCAGAGTCAGAAATTGTAGTCTTAGAGGTCTCTCCCATCCCCAGCCCATTATGCCTGTTCATCCTACATCCTGTCCGTTCTGACTTCCAAATCCCAAATCCTTGTTTGTGGTTGCCTGTCCATGTCAGCTCTGTGCAAACAGGTACCTGTCTGGGTCTCAGCCACCTCTGTCCCACCTGCTTCTGCTTTCATGTCCTGTCTCTCACCTGGATGGATGGTCCATCTCCTCCTCCCTCAAAGTCTGTCCGCTCTATGGCTACATGGGATTATCTTGTCTCTGCCTTACCTCGCATGCCAAGTCCAAACCTCCAGGGCCCATGTTGTCCAGCCCCAATTTCCCATTTGCTCCCAACAGGCCCCATTATTGGTACTTGTTTTTCTTTTTTTCTTTCTTTTTTTTTTTTAAAGTAGGCTCCATGCCTAATGTGGGGCTTGAACTCACGACCCTAAGATTAAGAGTTGCATGCTCTACCGACTGAGCCAGCCAGGTGCCCCAGTTTGTCTCACTTTCATGTGTGTGTGTGTGTATATATATATATATATATATATATATATACACATACATATATATATATACATATATATGTATATATATATACACATGTATGTGTATGTATATATATGTATATGTATGTGTATGATGAACCTCATTCATTTTCATAGCTGTGTAGTGTTCCCTGGTATACACACAATCAGGGTACAGGCTTTGCACATCTATGTAAATATTTCTATAGGATAAACTCTTTGAAGTGAAATTGCAGTCCTAAGGTATATACATTTAAAATTTGGCCTCCAACAAAAGCTGTATCAATTAATAATACCCCCAATGGACCTGAAAATGTCTGTTTCTCCACTGTGTATTCTCAGTTTTGTTTTTAAGCTTTATTAGTCAACCTGGTGAGAAGTGTGATCCTGTGGTTCTGATTTTTATTTCTCTGACTGCCAGTGAAATTGAGAATCTTTTCATATGTTTATTGGCCTTTTGTGTTTCTCTTATTGTAAATGACATCTTGACGCTTCTTGCCCATTTTTCTATGGGGCAATTAATCTTATTAACGTATTGATAAATTGCTTATTATATATGTTTCAGCACTGTATTTTCTTCTAAGTTCTATATATCGTTTTTTTCTTTTTTTTGCACATCGTCCTTTTTAAACCTTTGTGAATGATATCTTCCGGCGCACTGAGGTTTTGGGTTTTTTGAAATTTTGTTTTAGAATAGATTTAGCTTTACAGAAAAGTTATGTGGATGGTATAGAGAGTTGATTCTTATTGAATCTATCTTGAAAAGAAAAGCCTTCCCCACCCCAAGATCACAAAAATAGAATGTTCTCTTTATCTCAGTACTTATATTAACTTTGTTACTATTGGTTTTTAATCCCATCTGGATTCTATTATTCAAAGATAAGAGACAGGGATCTAACTGGATTATTTTCCACCTCTGAAGAGCCAATGGGGCCAACACCCACTTTCTTTCTTTCTTCATAATCCACCTTTCCCAGCAGATTTGAGACTACCTTCAGCATAGCCTAAATTTATGATGTCATTCATCTGTTAATTGAGTCAAATTGATTTCAGGGATGTGTGTCTTTTACAGGGTGTCTTTGTAACTGCAGAACCCTTACTAAGTGTTCCTTAAATGCCAGGAGTGAATATAATGGAAGAGCCTTGCCTCACTTTTTTTTTTTTTTTTAAGATTTTATTTATTTATCTGGGAGAGCAAGCAAAAGTGAGAGAAGCAGACTCGCCACTGAGCAAAGAACCAGACGCAGGCCCTGATCCCAGGACCCTGGGATCATGACCCGAGCTGAAGGCAGACGCTTAACCAACTGAGCCACCCAGGCACCCCCTCCCCTCACTTTCAAACAGACACATCAACTAGGGTGATAATTCCTGCCACAAGCTTTGCTAAGAAAGTGGGATGGGTATTATCTATTTATTTATTTAGAAATTTTATCTTGGGGCGCCTGGGTGGCTCAGTCGGTTAAGCGTCTGCCTTCGGTTCAGGTCATGATCCCAGGGTCCTGGGATCGAGCCCCGCATCGGGCTCCCTGCTCAGCGGGAAGCCTGCTTCTCCCTCTCCCACTCCCCCTGCTTGTGTTCCCTCTCTGGCTGTGTCTCTCTCTGTCAAATAAATAAATAAAATCTTAAAAAAAAAAAAAAAAGAAAGAAATTTTATCTGACTTTTCTAAATAGATAAAGCATTCAAAAAAAACAAAATTCAAAAGGCACCAGGAACACCTATTTGAAAATGTGCCCCTCCCCCTACCAGCCACCTAGGCTGCCTCCATTTCTTTTTGGGACTTCTGTGCATATTCTCTCCGCCCTTCTTTTCACTTCAAGTTATGTGTTGGCAGTCATTCCAAATTGGATCAGAAAGAGCTTCTAATTCTTCCTTACAGCTTCACTGTATTCACTGCAGTCTTTAGCCGGCCACCCCCCGACCCTGCCCCCCGCTCCCTGTGGTGGCGAGGTTGGAGGAGCTTGCCGGGCGGCCTGTTCTGCCCTCGCTGGTGGCTGCCCCACTGGGCTCAGTGCCCAGACTGACCCCAGGAAGGAGGGCGTACTGTTGCCCATTCTGTCACATTCTTCGTCTACTGACTGGTTAAGCACAAAATGAGAACTTCCACCAACATTTGTGCGAGGCACGTCCCCCCCTGCCCCCGACCTCGTTGACCAAGACTTCAGGGATGCACTGTAAATTTAAGGCACAGTTGAGCTCAACCCGGAGAAATGAAAGTAAATACAAGAGCAAACCATTTGAAATGGGGCCAATGGGAAGACTTTCCCTTGGAGGAGAGTCTGTCTTGGGACTCTGGCCCCTCTCGGGTAGCTCCAGGGAGCTGGGGGGCGAGGGGACTGGGGCAGGGTGGGGGACTTGCCCTTCCAGCTTCTGTGCAGGGTCTCCAGTGTATGTTCTGAGTGAACCTCTGCAGCCACTCCCAGGAGCCCTTTTAGGGGGAGGACAGAGGCTGAGGGCTGCTTTCACTCCACTGAAAGCTGATGTGCGCAGGCTCCAGGACCCGTCTCCTTCACCACCCGCGAATGTTTATTAAATATCCCGTTTAACTGCGGCCTCCAAAGTAGAGGGGCAGATAAAACCGGCTTGAGCAGGCTGCCGGATCCGCCAGGTTCTGACCCACAAGGAAAAGCTGGCTGCTCAAGTCCAAGTGCAGGAGCCCTAGGAGAAGGTGGCCTTCAGAGGCTTCAGGTCTTTGCACACTGGGGATAAGAGCCACAGCACATGCAGGCGCCCATAGCGTTCCCCAAGTCTCCTTGTTTTCCTTTGTGTGCCACGCTGCTGGGGTGGGGCTGCTCATCCCCTCCGGGCGGGGCCGAGGGCTGCACCTTAGTGGGGTGTCATGGCCCCACCCTCGCACCCCCTGCACCCCACCCTCTCCCTCCCCCAGCCCGGTGCAGGCCCGAGACCAACCAGTTCATTCTCTCCCAGTCCTTTTGCCTTGCTGCCTTCGTGTCCTGGCTCCTCGCTCCACCATAACTCCCTTCCTGTGTGCCACCACACGTGGCCTGTCCCTACATGGGCCCCTGATCCCTTCTGGCTGACCAGGACCCACTCTGAATGCCTGGCCAGCCTCCTTGGGGCCCTCAGAAGATTCCAGACGTCACCGTGCTTCCTGCTGCTGAAATCTCTACCCCAGCAAACAGCTCTGCCCCTTCTTTCTCTACTGTCTGACTGCCAGCCACCCACACACCTAGTGGACGCACAGCTCACCTCCTTGCCTTTCTCCCGACCCCACCTCCCACGCTCAGGACCCCAACGGGCCTGCCCTTCCAGACCTTCTGCAGTCGTCCCTTATTCCTATACTTTTCACTTCTCATCCTCTTACTGGCTCTTCCTCAGCAAATACGTGCGCTCGTGTGTCTCCTACCTTAGAACAGCAATTCTGCCGCCACCCCCCTCCTCCAGCTACTGCTGCACCTCTAAGCTTCCCTTCCCCTGCTCTCCCTTACTCCATTCACCCGAAACAGGCTTTCTGAACCCTGCCCACCCTGGACACATGGTGGATTCTTCAGAGCTCAGAGTGTCCGAGGGAGTTCTCACCTGAGAAAACAGACATTTCAGGCTCTGGGGGTGGGCAAGGCCAGAACATTCTAGAAGGGGGCAGCCACAGTCCAAAAACCCTCAAAATTTTAGAAGGCCTCAAAATCCGGAGGGACAGGAGGCAAGATGAAGATCATGTCTAGGGGTCAAGGGGCCATGCTGGAGCCGAGAGGGCAGCAGAGAAAAAGTGGGTCCCCGTGAAGCCAGGAGTGTGAGGGGTTGTGGCTGAAGAGGATCTGGCTGACCTTTACGAGTGGGTGCACACGTAAGGGGTGGTAGGAGAGACCTAAAGAGCTAGGAGTAGAGGAGACATACCTCATCTGGCACTCTAGCCAAACTGCCTTATTACCCCTGACCTAATGGCCCTTCCTCAGGAATAAGCTTATCATTTTCTGCCTTGGCTTCACAATATCATTCTCCCGACTCCCCTCCCCTTCTTTGGCCCATCCTTCTCAGTCGCCATCATCCAGTTCCTTCCTCCGCTGCTCCTCAAGCCTCAGTTTGCCTGGGGATTCTGCCCCAGTCCCTCTCCTGTGGTCACTCTGTGCAGTCTGGGAGAGCTTTCCAGGCTGGGCCCTGCGGTGCTCTGTCCATATGGTCCCACTTCAGGACTCTGGCACCCCCTCCCCAGCTGCTGAGTGTCGCCCTGCTAGCCCAAATCCCAGGAATTGCCTTTGCTGAACACGGTTACCTTACCTGAGGTTAGGTGCCTTCCTTGGGAGCAGCCCAGTGCTGGGGCCACAAAGGCCTGCCTCTTTGCCTCAATCCGGGATGTCTCTGAAGGACCTTGCCAGCCCCAGAGGTCCTTGCGGGGTCAGCCAAGGGCTTTGCTGTGACTGCATTCCAGCCTGGCTTTCCCCTTTGGCCCAGACCTGCTTCCTTCATCCCTACAGGAGGTAGTCCCAAGAGCGCCCATCTCCCCTTCTCCCTGCATGCTCACTTCCGCTTCAGAGTCCACCTCCTGGGGAACTTGACCTGAGACCCCATCTCATCCTCATCCATGGCCACAGCTCCAGGCTCATGCCAGGGGCTCCCAAGTCAATACCTTTGGCCAGACTTTTCTGCTAAGCACCAGATCTGCGTGGAAAAGAATTTCAGGGTTAGCATGTGCAGAACAGAAGTCACCACCTTCCAAGGAGGACCACCTTCTCCTGTCTTCCATGGCCCCATGACGGTATCAGCACCTGCCCACTGCCCAAAGCCTGAGAGTCCAGGGTCACCTCCTGTCCCCTCCAGCTCCTCCTCCCCAACAATAGCCACCTCTCCCATCACCCTCACACAGTTCCAGCTCTTACCACAGTGCCCCTGGAATGCTGCCTCCTTCCAGGCTGTCCCCCTTCTGACCCATGCTTGCACTGTCCAGCAGCATCACCTCCCTTCGGATGCACAGCTGGCTGCGTCACTCCTTTGCTCCATTAAAATCCCTCGGGCTTCTGTCCCCAGGATGAAATTCAAACAGTGGCATACTAGGCCTTTGTGCCTTCTTTTCCAATCCTACCTTCTCCCCCTGCCCAGCGTCCCCGGCAGGCTCCCATGCTCCAGCCACCCCAACTCAGGATTTGTCTCGGAGCCTTTCGGCATCAGTTCCAGCTTCCCTTATCCCTCTCCTCCTCTTTGCCTGGTTAACATTTCCTCACCCTCAAGACTAGGTTCAGACCAAGGCAACTCTTCCAAGAAACCTCCTGACACAGGGCCCTGATCGTCAGTGCCTTTGGCTAATCCCTTGGGCTGTGAGCATCTTGAGGGAGGAGCTATGACTTTGCTTTCTAGGCCCTCGGAGCCTGGCATGGAGGAGGGACTCATGTGCATGCATGCTTGTGGAGCGGTGGCTTCTGGAGGGCAGAGCCCAAAGAGCGTAGAGTTGTTTTTTAGTAGCCAATTCCAAACTCAAAGATGGCTCAGGCAGGCTCGGAGACAGGGTGCAGTAACACTTCGGATGTGGACTGTGAATGAACTCAGTAAGGAAAAAGTAGGAAGTATCTAAAGGCTGCAGGGGCTGCACCCAGAGCTCGAGCATGAGCTCGGATTTTGAAAGATACGGAAGATGGAAAGTAGGACGCAAAAACAAGGCAGATGGATAAACAGCACGCACCAATGTTAGCACCCCTGGGGAAAACTAAGGCCCATAGGAGGGGCTTCCGTGTAGTTGTTTTTGAAGCAAGGAATGCTGTTTTGGGCTGGCAATGAAATATTGACACCGATGAAGAGAGAACAACACTATATAATTCCTATTTTGCTTCTCTTCTCTTTGCCGAGGAGCATAATTTTTCATCTGGACTCCACTATTGATCAAAGGGAATTGAAGCCTAAGACAGCACGGGAGAAGACAGTGTGGCAGCATCCCGCTGTGCGGAATGGGTTTAAGTCCCCCGTGGTACAAGGACGTCCCCAGTCAGTCCTGGGAGAGGAGCAGATGGGGGTCCCCTGAGTCCACGGAGACCTCCGGAGGTGGGGAGGGAGGGTGCAGAAGGAGCACGGCAGGCTTGAGGCGCCCCCCACATCATTCCCCAGGGACGGTTTGTGAGCACATACACAGAAAAGGAAGCTCTGCTTTCTAGGATTCCTGAGAATAAATCATACCAGACTAGCCTCATTTATGTTTTGACAGGCCAGCCAGAATAGTACTCTGGAGAGGACTGTCTGGGTTTCTGTAAGGCACTTGGTAGAGACTACCGTCCTATCCTGAGGACAACGTAAGAAATGTGGGCTGAGCGATTGATGTCCAAGTAGCTGGGGCTCCTCATCACAAGGTGCTGCCGGCCAGCAGAGTCCACCTGGAGGGCAGGCCCCCGGGGCCCCTGATGTCTTGTCTTCACTGACAGGTTGGTCAGGGCAGACCCGGTGTCTCAGATGAGGCCATTAATGGAACAATAGTCAGACTCACACATGACCTGAATACAACTGACAGGGAATGGAAGATCCCAGAAGATCTCAACAAACCATAATGACTGTCTGAGAGGAAAAGAGAGACCCAGCTGCACAATTAACAACAGGATCTGGGAAATGGGATTTGACAGCAAGACATGTGAGAAAGACTTTGGGCTCAATCTGCGATCTGCATCACATTGCGGGGCAGCCAGGAAAAGGAGCGTCAGGGCCAGCTCTGAGCACCTCACTGACGAGAATGTTGACAACCCCCAGGGCCTTCAGAGGACCCAACCCACAGTAGCAAAAAGATTCTGCAAGAGAGAAAAGTATGGATGTTATATACACAGAGAAGAGTTGTGGAAAATAATGGCCACTTCCCTCAGGTATGTGGAGAGCCTAATTAGATGGACAAATACGTGGACATTAGATGGCGTGACTATTTTTGTTTGTTTTAAGTAAGCTCTCGGCCCAACATGGGGCTTGAACTCATGACTTACAACCCTGAAATCAAGAGTCACATGCTCTACCAACTGAGCCGGTCAGGCGCCGCCTAGATTGGGTGACTTTTAAGAAGTGTTCTAAGCCTGACGTTCTACGGATTTCATCACAATACCGAAAAGAAAGAAAGAGGGAAGTAGGATGATAAAGAGGGTGGGAATTGAGTTGTAATTGTCCATATGAACTTTATCTACTAAAGAGTAGTAACCTTTTTGTTTTGTTTTGTTTTAAAGATTTTATTTATTTATTTGAGAGAGAGAGAATGAGAGAGAGAGAACACCTGAGAGGGGATAGGGTCAGAGGACGAAGCAGACTCCCCGCCGAGCAGGAAGCCCGATGCGGGATTCGATCCAGGGACTCCAGGATCATGACCTGAGCCGAAGGCAGTCGCTTAACCAACTGAGCCACCCAGGCGCCCAAGAGTAGTAACCTTTTTATTCATATAATATCCATGCAGGAGAGGACACATCAGAGGTGGCTACTCAGTGCACTTTGCAAAGGGGGCTGTCTGTGTAACTACCGCTATATCATAGGGCAGACCGTCACCCGCCCCCCCCAGAAGCCCTCTCGAGCCCCTCCTAGGCATTCCCTCTACAAAGAAAACCATTTCCCCGGCTTCTATCCCATAGCTTCCTTTTGCATAAATGGGACCGTGCTCAGTGTTCTCTCTTGTGTCTGGCTTTCTTGGCATAGTGTGAACACTTTGTGGGATTCGTCCATGTAGCAGTGAGCTGTTGTGGATGGACCCTTCATGTTGCCGTGTGGCGGTCCCCTGTACGGATCTGTGGCCGTCTCTTCCTGTCTGCACTGTGCATGCCCGCACTCACGAGTGTCCCAACATGTGTGTGGATGACAGGGCAGACTCCCAAGGAGGTTGCCCTAAGCTCTGAGCCCAGGCCCTGGTTCTTCCCGCCTGGGTGGTATGTGCTCACGTGCAGGGTAGGCTCCAAGTGAAGGACTGCGGGCGGGGGGTGGTGGGCGGAGGCGGTGGCATGAGGGGTGGCCGTGATGCCTGAGAGGCAGCATGGACAGTCCCCGAGAGGCAAGGCGGGCAGATGCCCTGAGGCAGGGTGTTGGGCAGCATTTCCACAGCGGAACAGGCCACTATTGTTGCTTCCTGAACTGCCCTAAAGACATGGAAAAGGCAGCTCACGCCTTTGGCCAGATGCCTGATGGCCTTTTAGGGTAGTTCAGCCACTCGTTCCCCTCCGAACAAGTGAAGACGAGGGGCGCCAGAGGGGGCTGCACTGACCAGGGTGGTTGTCCCAACATCCTAGCGGCCCACACTGGTTAGCGCCTTTGCCTTCCTCCGAGTTCGAGCATGGTGCCCGGTGCCTGGCTGGGCTGCCCCTTGCAGGAGCTGGAGGGAAGGCCGGAGGCTGGGAAGCAGAGTGCCTGCATTCCACTTCCCAGCTCTGCTGTGGATTCCAGATTTCGCAGTGCCTTAGGCTCCTCTGAGTGCCGATCCAGTGTCCTGATCTTACAGAGGCCCGTGGGGGGAGCAGGGGTGGGGGCAGGGCTGAGGCAGAGGCCTGGCCTGGTGTGAGCACAGAGAGCTGGGACTTGTTTCCTTATATGACAGTGGCTGGGATGCCTCCAGTGCCTTCTGCATCCTCCTTTATCCGTCCGGTTTGAGTCCCGGGGAGTCCTTGCCGGGTGGGGTCAGGCAGCTTCTAGGAGAGAGAGGAAGAGCCCCTGGCCGACCTTGGCTGGGCCCACGGGGCCCCTTTGCTTGCCCCCTGCACAGTTTGGGTGTTATTTGGGGTGAGTCTTTGTGTTTTCTCCTCCGTAGAATAAGGTCTCAGTCTAAAATTAAAAAGCGGTCCTGTCCCCTGTCCCTGTATCCCAGTGGGAACTGAGAGCACAGGAGACTGTGTTTAAAAGGCAGGGGGGCCGTCAGAATGAAAGGCAGTGGGCAGGCGGGGACAGCGAGGGGGAGCATGCCACCCTCAGATGTGGGTTCCTTTTTATCCATTCACCCGGTGCTTTTTCTGGTGCTTTTTTTCTTTTCTGGACAACAGCCCTGTCCTGACCCACCCAGCCTGCTTCTTCCCTTCTGGAACCACCCCGGCTCTGCTCCGCTGGCCTGCCCCCAGGTTGGCCCCTCCCCGCCCTCCAAGGCCTGGGTTTTGGATTAACGAAGCCCAGATGCAGGACTTCTGACTCTGGCTGCGAGTTAACTTTGGAGCAAGGCACAGAGGGGCCATTTACCTCCCACTGTGTTCCCGGCCCAGCTGCTGCTGGGGCTCCCGGGCAACAGCCCGAGAGCAGGTCCTGGCTGCCAATGAGATGGAAGCCATGCAGGGTGTGCCGTGTGGCCAGGGCTCCAGGAGAAAACGGGAGGGTAGGGCGCTGGGTGAGGAGCGACGGTCTGGCTGCGCTCACAGGAGTCCAGTGTGGGGGATGATGAGGGACTCCTGTTTTCTATCCCATGCGGCTAAAAGAGGCTGCCTCTCCACAGCTCTCAGAAGGTCAGGTGGGGACGCTGAGGTGCTCCGCAGAGAGGGGTCAAGGCTAAAGGGAGACAGGGTGTGGGAGGGCCCCGTGCTGGTTAATGTCAGGTCTTCCTGATCCAGAATGGACCAGGGATGGCTGGCCCCTCCCTGGGTTGCCAGATAAAATACAAACATTGCGCAGGAGAACCGTACGCCAAGAAAATGACTCTTTGTCAATAAGAAATTCAAATTTAGGGTGCCCGGGTGGCTCAGTCGTTAAGCGTCTGCCTTCAGCTCAGGTCATGATCCCAGGGTCCTGGGATCGAGCCCCACATCGGGCTCCCTGCTCCGCAGGAAGCCTGCTTCTCCCTCTCCCACTCCCCCTGCTTGTGTTCCCTCTCTCGCTGTGTCTCTCTCTGTCAAATAAATAAATAAAATCTTTAAAAAAAAAAAAAGAAATTCAAATTTAACTGGGCATCCTCTATTTTTACTGGCTAAATCTGGCAATCCTGTCTCTCCCTCCACCTGAATTGCTTCTTTAAGTAGTAGTTTTATTGAACTGCAACATACAAACAGAACAGAACACAGACCGTAGGCGCATGGCTCAGTGGCCACAAGTGGAACCCGTGGGAAACCTGCACTCAGAGCAAGAAATGCAACATGAGCAGAACCTGCCCGTCCCCCCAGCCATCACCACTACCCAGGCTTCCAACAGCTGCTATTTGGCCATTTTTGTACTCTATAAGGAACTGAATCATGCACATGTATTCTTTTGAATCTGGCTTCTTTCGCGTGGCACAGTGAAGATCATCCGGGACTTTGGATAGCATTTTAGCTCGCTGTCATTACCAGTAGGATTGAGTTGGATCGATAGGGCCCAGTCTGGGTATGTGTACTAATGGTGTACCTAAAGTGCACTTCCGCGTTGTGTGCACGCGCATAGGTACCTAGGCGTAGGATTGCTAGGTCATGGGTGAGCACGTGTTCATCTTTAGTTGATCTTGCCAAGCAGTTTCTCAAAGTGGATGTGCAATTTGAATTCCCACCTGCTGTGTGTGAGCGACTCTGCCGGCCCGCACCCTCCCCTGCACTGTGCATTTCCCACTTTTTCATGTTCTCCTTTCTGATGTGGTACTGGTACTGATCTTGGTACTGCTTTGCGGCTGCTTTTTTTCTCCGTTTCATCAAGAACCTGTTGCCTTGTTGATCCCTCTGACTTTCTTTTCTTTTTTTTTTTTTTTAAAGATTTTATTTATTTATTTGACAGAGAGAGAGAGACAGCGAGAAAGGGAACACAAGCAGGGGGAGTGGGAGAGGGAGAAGCAGGCTTCCCGCGGAGCAGGGAGCCCGACGCGGGGCTCGATCCCAGGACCCTGGGATCATGACCTGAGCCGAAGGCAGACGCTTAACGACTGAGCCACCCAGGCGCCCCGATCCCTCTGACTTTCTTGACGAAGTGCTAAGAAAATCAGCAAGGCCCCTGGTTGCGGTTCCAGCCTGCCCAGCCCCACAGGAACTTCGAGGAGCCATTCCTACCCCAGTTCCTACCCCAGTTCCCTCCGTCATGTGAGGCCTGGGCAGCAGCAGGCCCGGCCCTGGGGAAGTTGCAGCGGAGAGTGGACCACCAAGCCCGGAAGTGGCCAGGCTGGATCCTGCCTCCCCAGAGTACTTGCATTTCCCCGTGCTGCCTGTGGCAGGCTGTTCCAGATGTCCAGTCCTTCAGTTCCTTGTGGTGTCATTCCAGGAATACGGGTGAGGGCGGCTGTGTGGGTCCCCCCCCGCAGTGCCTGACCTGAGGGCATTTCCCCTTTAAGGAGCTGGTTCCAGCCCAAGCGTCTTCCTTCATGTGCCTTATGTTTCCTCTAGCTTCGGGGACGTCTCCTTTGCTTCTTCTGATGGTGGCTCTCTGCAAAAAGTAGGGACTGTGGCCACATCAAGGTCCGTGCCAGGGGCTGACATCTGCTCCTAGAGTGTATGGAGGTGCAAGAGAGATGTGACCCTCTTGGTGGAGACGAGCTATGGCAGGGAGCATGGACAGAGGAGGGGCCCTCGACCCCCCCACAGCCTCCTCAGCCCCTGCCACCCCAGCCTCATCCTCTGGTCTCCACGCCCCTCCTCTCTTCTCTTTCTGCTCCCTTTAGTCCTCAAGGACCCATGGAAATCAGAGCCCTGAACATGAGCTTCTGAAATCCCCATCAGAGGTCTTCAGTCCCAAAGAGAAGAGATACTAGCCCCCTGAGTTCATCAGTTAAGACTAGTTAGTGCTTGACTCAGAAGCCCAGCCCAAACTGACTGAAGCCAAAGGCACTTTATTGGCCCACATGACCAGCTGACCTACTGAATGGTCCAGGGGCCGGGGGCTTCAGGCACAGCAGGCTCTGGGTGTTGTCAGAGCTCTGTCCCTGTCCTCTGTCTCTGCTTGCTTCATCCTCCAGGCTCTCCCACAAGGAGGCATGATGGTCACCAGCAGGTGTAGGATCACCTCCTGCCCAACCAGTGGCCCTGCTGGAACGGCACATGTTCTGCTTGATAATTCCAACCAGGGCACCGAGGCGACCTCTAAGAGGCTCAGTCAGTCAGACTCTGATGGGCGGGGCCCGGCTCATGTGCCCACTCTGGGTGAGCAGCTTCTCCAAAGGAAAGTTGATGCTAGGTGAAAGAAAAACAAAGTTTAGCCCCACGAAAGATTCTAATGCCACCAAGGACAAAAAAGGCAAAGGTCTGTGCCAAAGCAGTTGAACGTTCCTTATCTCTGTGTATCCGCAGGTAAGTACAGATACTCAGAAAGACGAACTGAGAAGAAAAACTGCTGAGCCAGCCTCTGAAATTACCGACTTTAATTTTTTTTTCCTTTTGCTTATTTTTTAACCCTGCCATCATGTTTTATTGCTTGTAAAATAAATGATAAATACTATAAACCAGAAGAGCAGGACAGAGTACTCCAGGCAGCACGCCTCTCTCATGCTGCCCGGACATGTGCCTCCAGCCCACTTGCTCTCAGAGTGTCCCACCCCTCAGTCCCTCTTGCTCCTTCCCCACAGGCAACTTCGAAGCCAGCTCAGCCTCGTGGTCATTGCCCAGATGCTGGACCAGCAAGAGACGCTCCCTCTCTGGCAAGAGAAGGCCCAGGTGAGTCTTGGCCTCTGCTGGGCAGCATCCCCTGGGCCCAGGAAGCCTGTGGGTGAGCAGAGGGCTCCCCCCGAGGCCTGCCTGCTCCTGTGGCTTTTCCCAAAGGTTGGGAGCCTCAGGCCAGGAGAGGCAAGTCGAGTGTGAATTTTTCCCTCATATCCTTGCATTCAGCAATGACTGTTTTGTATGCCCACTGTGTGCTAGGCACTGAGGCTAGAGCAGTGAGCTGGGAGCATGTGTTACTTGTTGGTTTGGTTTTTTTTAGCCGTGGTAAAATATGCATGACATAACATTTACCGCTTTAACGTTTTTGTTGGGTTTTTTTGTTTTTTTTTTTTACCATCATGACAATTTTAAGTGCAGAGTTCAGCCATTTCGAAGCGTACAATTCAGCGGCTCTGAGTACATTCACAAAGTGGTGCACCATCACCACCGTCCACCTCCAGAACTTTTTTTCATCCTCCCAAATAAAAACGCCATACCCGTTCAATGCTAATTTCCATTCTCTCCTTCCCCAGCCCCTGCTTATATTACTTTTTATAGGCGGAAAGAAAAACAGTGCAAACGAAAACAAACACTATGCCCTTAAAACTACTCACGCCTAGTGCCTCTCCGTTTCCAATGTTAGGCATTCTTGGGGCCGAAAGAAAAGTAGAGCTTTGTCTTCCTTCCCCATTCCCCTTCTCCCCAGAAAGCTCTGACCACGGCCTCCGCAGCTCGGGGCCGTGGGGGCAGCGTGGGTCCCAGCCAGCCCACGGATGGGTGGCAGAGAGGTTGAGCACACCCTCGCCCTTACCCCCTGGAAGCTCCTGGGATCCAAGAATAGTTGCTGGGTACAACCGAGCCCTCTAGCTCGGCAACACTAGAGGGTCCAGGCAGTCCCTGTGAAGGGCTGTGCGTCTCTGTTCGTAGAGGCGTCCTCGGGAAGCCTGCGTAACCCCTTGCCCAGAGTGCTGAGAGAACGTTCCGGCACATCCCGGGGCAGGGTGGACAATATCGCCGAGTCTGCAATGCGGGGATTGCAGGGCGGGAGCGCAGAAAGCTGACTGGTTGTGTTGGTTTGTCTGAGTGGGCTCGGCCTGGCTTTTGCCCCGGCTGCCCCCTTTGCTGTAAATACTTTCTCCCGAGGACTTAGCATGGCTGGAGCTTATTGTCATTCCAGTTCCTGCTGAAATGACACCTCCACTCAGAGGCCTTTCCTGACCACCCAATGCAAAGTCCCCTGGCACATCCCCCTGTTTTAAATTATTTACCTCCTGACGTTTTCTTATTTATTGGGTCACGGTCTGTGTACGCGCACGGGCGTGCACACACACACACACACACACACATCCCAGCAGCAGCTCCTTGAGTGCAGGGACCAAATCTTTCTGCCCGTCAGCACCCAGCACAGTGCCTGGCACACACGGGGACTCCACGTGTACTTGTGGAGTGAACGAGCCTGGAGTGGAGCCCCTGGAGTGTGCAAGCGGAAGTTCCCTTTCCCCAGAGACCTGGGGAGGGGTGGGGGAGGGAGTGGCCCGCACTGGGGTGCCTTCACACAGATGACAGCCTGATGACAGAGCATCTCCGTGAGGGAGGAGAGACCAAACGGTGTCTCGGGGGTGCAGGCGGTTAGGAGTGGGGGCCGGTGGAGATGCAGCAGGCAAACAAGACCGCCTGAACCCAGAGGTCTCTGGAGGGCAGGTGGGGGTCCGTGAACCCCAAGGAGAACAGAGCACGGTGTCAGCAGAGCAGAGGGGAAAAGCCAGAGCGTCCAGCTCAGGAAAGGCAGGACCAGCTGTGGGGGGGTCGGGGGGTGGTCGCCCACCTGCAGTGTTTGGCAGTGACCAAAGAGTGGCTCAAGCATCCGGGCCCGGGAGCCCCCAGCTGCTCCCCAGGGCCTGCCAGGGGCCAAGCCCGGCCCAGGCCCGCCCAGCTCCAGGGCTCTCCAGCCGTACCAGTCGCCCGCATGCCCACCGCGCGCCCATCTCTTCCAGAGACCCCAGCTAAGCACCGCCTGTGTGCCAGGCTCCGTGCCAGGCTCCGCACCAGGAACCAGTCTCTGAAGACAGGGTGTGAGCAAGGTGGGCTGAGGGTGCAGTGACTAACACTGCCCGAGGGCCGTGAAGTGGCTTCCAGAGAAGGTGTCCTGAGCCAGGGCCAGGAGGCTGAGTCAGTGCTCGTGTTGCAGAGAGGAGAGTCTGCCGGCGGCCAGTGCGGGCTGCGCAGCCTCCCGGCAGCTCGCGGAGAGGAGGGACCAGCTGGGGCCTGCCTGCGGCCCCCCCCTGCCTGTTTCCCCCATCTCCACTGCAGGCGCCTCCCAGGTCTCCGGGCTGTAGGCGCTCCCCTTTCCAGTCTGGCCTGTCAGACGGATCCTTGCCTTCAAAGGGCCACCACCTTGGCCCCGCAGCCTCCACGCATCGAACCCCGCAACGCCCCCTTTCCCAGCTTCTCCATGCGGCCTGACCGCGCCACCTGTTCTTCCCAGCCCTCCTCGCGGGCCAGCCCCGCTCTCTCTGCACACAGCTCTGTGCCCTGACCCTCCTTCCTTTCCATCATCACATCCCAACTGAAACGGCCATAGCCAACACTCTGCATAGCACGGGCCGTGTCCCAGGGTCTGTTCTCAGAGCTTACCTCTCATAGCAGCCCCCGGCTGTAAGGACTGTTACCATCAGACATTTTTCACAGATGGGGCAACTGAGGCAGGTGCAGTTAGGAAGGTTCTCAGGGCCATACAGCGGGGAAAGCCGTGGAGCTAGGATTCAGCCGCAGGGTCCTTGCCCTTGACCACTGCAACATGCCATCTCCGCTTCTCCAGCCCCTTCCTTGGCTGTCATCGTGGTGACAGCCCAGACCAGGCCTGCCATTTCATGCTGAAGGTGCCCTGCTGGTCCCTTGAGCTTTATCCCTAAGTGGCAGCTAGGAGAACAAGGGCTGTGGCTTCTACTTCCTTCATTGAGGTACAAATGCTTGATAAACCTTATCAGTTGATTGACTCTGAAGGGGAGCCGGGGGATAGAGAATTGACTCCTCTAGGAGAAGTTCTGGGGTGAGTGCCTGGGCAGAGGCTCTCAGGGCCCTGCTGGGCAGGAGGAGTCCCTGACCCCTGGATGGCTTGACTCTCTGTCTCAGGCTGCAGTCTGAGGCCCTAGGAGTAGGAGCTGAAGAACTAGAATTTGAGGAATGGGACTTCTGTAGGTGGTCAGGATGCACCCCTGCCCTCCCCCAAGGCCTCATTTTCCAGGAGAACCTTGGGGTCAGGCTGCTTCCTGTTGTCCTTGGGAATCTTGGGAATATCCCAGAAACAGCAGGGTTTTGGCTTCGTGCGCAGTGTGCTCCAGACCCTGCTCGGGACACTGAAGATACAACCGTGAAGAGAACTCAGTCCCTCCCTTGTGAAACTCACAGTCTAGAGGGAGACGGACACAGGCACCAAGAAAAAAGTAAATATTTGCCATACCAGATGGTCATTAGGGCCCTGGAGAAAAATAAAGCCAGATAAAGAGAAGAGGGAATGTTGGGAGATGGGGACATTTGTGCATAGAACTGAAAAGGTCAGGCAGGTTTCTCGGGGAAGAGCATTCCACACAGGAAACAGCCAGTGCAAAGGCCCTGGGGCAGCCAGAGTTCTCTTAGGTTAGAGGAAAAACAGAAGCCACTCTGGCTGGAGAGCCATTGGAAGGTTTTGATAAGAGAAACAGAATCTAATTTATAAAATATTTTTAAATTACTCTGGCTGCTATGTTGAGCTTAAGCAATTGCAGTAATCCTGGTAAGAGATGAAGATGGTTTGGCCTGGGGAGATAGCGGCGTAGGTGGTGAGAAGTGGTCCGACTCTAGGTGTGTTTCCCAAGCACAGCCAGTGGGACAGGAGATGTGAGAGGAAGGAGACAAGGAGGGCTCCCGGACCTATGCAACTGGCAGGATGGAGAGGCTCTTTACCGAGATCGGCAAGACACAGGTGGAACAGGTTTGGAGACCAGTCGGGAGTTTGCTGCTTCTCCCAGGCCACCTCTTGCAACACAGCAAGCCTCTTTCGTCAAGCCACGTCTTCCAGTTTGGAGTCGGGAAGACACAGGCTGTAAATGGCCCAAATGCAGGAGTTCGAGGGTCTGCATCTCCTAGGGAGAGGCTGACGGCAGTTCTGCCCTGCCCTGCATTCCTTCAGGGAACGAAGACTTAGGAAACAGGGCGCCTGGGTGGCTCAGTTGGTTAAGCGACTGCCTTCGGCTCAGGTCATGATCCTGGAGTCCCAGGATCGAGTCCCGCATCGGGCTCCCTGCTCTGCAGGGAGTCTGCTTCTCCCTCAGACCCTCCCCGCTCTCATGTGCTCTCTTTCTCATTCTCTCTCTCAAATAAATAAATAAAATCTTAAAAAAAAAAAAAAAGACTTAGGAAACATATAACATGTGCCAGGGGCTGTGCTCAACCCCGGGGGGACACTGCGGGGAACAAAATTGCCCTCGTGGGCCCTATGTTCTAGCGAGGGAGAGGGGGACAGGTAAGAAGCATGGTAAACAAGTAAATTACAGAACACGTTAGGAGGTGGTAAATGTGGTGGACGCAAAAGTCGTTCCGGGCGAGAGGATTGGCAGGTGTGGGTGGTGTGGGTGGCGTGGGCGGCAGTGTCAAGGGAGGGGGGCTGGGGCTGGAAGGCGGATAGGGGCAGCTGCACGTGTCTGGTCGCAAGGCCCGGTGAGGGTGCCGGCTCCAGGGGACAGCAGGGCTGCCCGAGCCTCACTGACACTTAAGATCCTGGCCTTCTCCACTGGGCAGATAGAAGCACCACCGGGGCCTGAGCACAGGAGTGACCGGCCGTGTGGCCAGTTGCCCGGCTGGAACTTGCCTGCCTCCTGCTGCCCACCGGGCGGACAAGACCAGTGGAGGCCTGCCTGCTTGGGTGATCATTTGCCTCTTGCCTGGAGGTGTCTGTCCTAATGGGCTGAGTGTTTGTAGAGACAGCTCCCAGCGACGGGTGAGGTGGGGAGGTGCGATGTCAGGCCCTGGCCCTCCCTGCGGGGATGCATGGTCCAAAAAAGCCCTTATCCCGGAGAGGGGTGTGGCTGCCAGAACTGGAAACAAAGGAGGGTAAGCAATCAGAAGGCGGCAGCTTGCTGCGCTGAGCAGGGCGAAGCAGTTTTCGTGGAGAGGAAAAACATGGGAGCTAGCAAGCCGCTGAGCTGCTGCTGTGTACTCCCCTGCCCGGCCCCGCCCGGGCCTCCTGGAGCCGGGAGGGGCTAGCTGGGGCGGGGCTGCCTGCCTGAGGACGGCTTCTGGGGGCGTGGGCTGCAGAGCCTGGCCCCTGTGCTTGCACAGCTGCGATCCCCAAGTAGGCAGGGCCGTTTTGGAAACCATCCCCAGCCTCGCAAGGCCTGAGCAAGACGGCCCAGCTCTGGTTTGGGGGAAGCTCCAGATGGTGCCTCTCTTCGCCTAGAACCTTCTCTCTCTTCCTGCCTCCTCTCCATTCCTAAAGGGATCAGACACGAGGCCGAGAAGCCCTGGCCCCCTTCCAGGAGCCGAGGCCCTAGGCCTGTCTCCTAGC
Organism: Neomonachus schauinslandi; assembly: GCF_002201575.2. NCBI lineage: Eukaryota > Metazoa > Chordata > Mammalia > Carnivora > Phocidae > Neomonachus > Neomonachus schauinslandi. The sequence continues at coordinate 76,097,869 of NC_058412.1, read as the reverse complement.
CCTCAGCCCAGCTGCTCTTGTGGGCTGTCTAAGCCTGTGGCCGGCTGAGATGCTGAGCAGGTGTCTGTGGGTGAGTCAGGGAGAGGAAGCCAGGTGTGCCAGGCAAGGCTGGGCTCGAGCAGGATGCTGGGCTGGGGGCTCAGGCCTAAGCCCTTTAGGGCAGCCTACACCTGCTACATCTAAAAAGATGGTGCCTCTGTGAACTCGGCTGGCTCTGCTCCTTCAATCTGCATCTGCCCCTTTCCCAGGGTTGCAGGTGGGCCCAGAGGCGCCAGGGGCCCACATACTGCCTGCCTCTGTCCTGACCACAAGTTATTAGCTCCAGGGCAGCTGAATGGTCCTTGTTGGGGCTGAACCCAGGCGGCCCAAACCAGGTGCAGGGGCTGGGCCCGAAGGAGTGGCTCACTGCTGACACCTGGCCTCCTGCAGGCCCTGTTCCTGGGAGGGGTGGGGGCACTCCCATTTGGTCAGAGAGGGTAAGCAGTTTACATGGAGGAGGCGGGCAGCTAGCAGTTTAAGGGACATAGCAACCATATGCAGTGTGCGGACCTTGTGGGGAATCCCCGTTCCAAAAACACAACTGGTAAGGACATTTTTTGAGACCGTCAGAGACACCCGAACACAGTGTTAGATCATATAAGGAATTCTTGGTAATTTTGCTGGGCAAGAGAATGATACTGTGACCATGCTGGGGAAAGAAATCCTTATCCTTTGGGGTGAGAAGCTCTTTATGGGTAAAATGATACAGTGTTTGGATTTGCTTTAAAATCCCCTGGAAGGGAAAGGGCGGGGCGGAGAAATGGGGGCAGGCAGAGTGATGGGGAGCAGGCATGAGAGGGGGCGGGGGGCACAGAGCCTCTGCTCCCCCGTGAGCCCCTCCAAGCCCACAGCAAGTTCAGCGGGGAGAGGGACTTGAGCAGCGGCTCGGGGTGGCCTTGGTTCTTCCAGGCCTGAGTGCTCCCTCCAGGGAAGTGGATCAAATCCCCAGCCTACAGAGATCTGAGTTCACGCCTTTGAAGGAAGGCTCGGCCTGTGCGAGGCCCCGTGTGCACGCGCGGCTCTCCTGTCCTGGGAACAGGGTGTGTGGCTGTCTCCATCTTGCAGCTACAGGACACTCGGGCTCCAAGAGGCCACACAGCATGCTGGGGAGAGGTGGATCCAGGTCACGGAAGCTGGTGGTCTGGCTCCAGAGCCCATGCTCTGACTTCTCGGTGCCGGCCGAGTCCCCAGGTGTCCCAAGGCCCCTCTGTATGACTTCCTCTCTTCTCCTTCCCAGCTGTCTTCACTCAGCCAGCTGCTGAGCCTCATGAGGCCATCATCCCTCAGGCAGTACCTGGGCTCTGAGACCTTGCCACCGTGCCAAGGGCAACAGCCAAAGGCCAGTGCTGAGCTCGACCACAAGGTGAGCCCCCCGCGCCTGCCCGCCCAGCCAGGGTGCAGCACCACCAGCTAGCGGGGAAGGCAGGGCCGGCCACGCTGCCCAGCCTGGAGGGCCTTATTGCCGCCAGTCCTCCTAAAACCCCAGGGCCTTAAAAGTCCAGCAAGCTGCCTCCCTGCAGAGCCTGTAATCAGTGCCCTTGCCCATGCCCCTCACGGAGGCGCACTGGGGCGCAGTGTGCACGGACATGCACTTCCCCCTGGCCCTGCTCCGGGGTTTTGCTGCATTCTCGATGGTCCGGTACGGATGTGTTAGCGTGGGGTTCTCCGGGAGTCGTACAGCACAGTTTGGAGAGGATGCAGGAGCTGAAATCCTGGTGAGGGGAGTGGAGCTGGGCGCCTCCTCCCTGTTCCTCGCTGTGGTTGCCACTGAGGCCGAGTCCTTGGCCTTTCCCCCAGTTCTTCCTTTTTTTTTTTTTTTAAAGATTTTATTTATTTATTCGTGAGACACAGAGTGAGAGAGAAAGGCAGAGGGAGAAGCAGGCTCCCAAGGAGCAGGGAGCCCGATGCGGGACTCGATCCCAGGACCCTGGGATCATGACCTGAGCCGAAGGCAGACGTTTAACCATCCGAGCCACCCAGGCGCACCCCCCCTTTTTTTTTTAAAGATTTTATTTATTTACTTGAGAAAGAGAACACAAGCAGGGGGAGGCGCAGAGGGAGAGGGAGAAGCAGACTCCCTCTGAGCAGGGAGCCCAACGTGGGGCTTGATCCCAGGACCCCAGGATCATGACCTGAGCTGAAGTCAGACACTTAACCGACTGAGCCACCCAGGCACCCCTCCCCAGTTCCTCCTAATGGACTTTCCAGACATTGCCCAGCTCTTCCTAAAGCCCAGCTTTGGTGGGAGTCGAGGACAAAGAGGGAGGTATCCCTGAGCCTGCAGGTTGTGCAGTTTGGAATGGGGAGACCTGTGGACCCTGGGGGTGAAAGTCAAGCAGGGGCAGTGGTGTAGGATGTAGGGGCTTCAAAGTGGGAGCCCCAAGCTTGGCTCTGGGAGGTGGGGAAGGCCGGGGGAGGGTTGTAGATCTCAGTGAGCTCCTCTCTCCCTGGAGCCTCGAGGATGAGGAATGGAGATAGACATCTTTCTAATTTAGGAAAGTAGTAATTCCAAAAGCTCACTTGGAGGTTGGATGTTGACGATCCAAAAGTCCACCCTTTGGGCATTGCTCTGCAAATCAGATAAATGAATTAATTTACTTAATGAACACAAATGAACCATTAAGAAGATATGATAATCCCAGGTGGACGCACCTCTTCTGGAGCATGTAGGTAAGGTTATCTTTGAGTTGTGCCTAATATTAATGCATTTACGAGACTGCCGGCCTGCCTCCCAGGAGAGCCTGAGCTGTGTGCATGCCCCGTTCTGTTCTCCCAGTGACTTCCTGGGAAATGAGCTGGTCTCAGAGGCTGTGTTTGGATGTTCCAGGGCCTCTAGAAAGGAGGTGGGGTTGGCCCATGGGCGGGAAGTGTCTGTCTGAGCAGGACACAAGTGGGCAGGCCCCAGGCTGGACTGAGGGAAGGAAAAGAAAGAGAAAGAAGGGGAGCGGTGGCAGAAAAGAGGCTTGCATCTGATCTGCCCAGTGAAGAGTGTGCGCTTCAAACACTTTGGAGGCTACTCCTGTGCCCTCACCCAGCAGAGCGGTGACCGCCAGGCCGGAGGCTTCCACTTGGCTCCTTGCTTTTTGGAGCCCATCTGGTAGCACATGTCTGTTCCACACCCAGGGAAGAAGAGGAATAAGTGGCCTGAGGGTGTCCTTTATTCTGAGCACTGTTCTCATGCATGTAAAGGAAGCTGTGTCCCCCTGGTCAGCTACCATATTGGAAATGACCCATGTGGCCTGGAAACATGGAGGGTTCAGTGTGTCTCGGCAGGGTGTCCCAAAAGCGTGGGGTGTGGGCCCCGCCCAGGGCAGGGAAGGGGGCACGTGAGGCCAAGGCAGTTCTCCAAGGCCTTGGCTGCCCCTCTTGCCCACCTAGGATCGGTCCCAGCCTGACAGGGAGGTAGCCAGGAGCAGAGGAGGGAAAGGGCCCTGGTCTGAGGAAGGGGAGGAGGTGGGGCTGGTGCGGGCATGGGGGTCTGCACAGAAATGGGAAGCGTTCTGTTCCCCTGGGCGGGTGCTGGGGCCAGGTGAGGCAGGTGCCGGGCTCCCACAGCCCAGCCCTGCTCCCACCTTGGCCAACTGACTCCTCATTAGGCCCGAGCATGTTTCATCTTCAAAGGTGATCAGGCTACTCACCAGCCAAAAAGAGCAGTGGCGTCACCCGCCCTGTTTTACAGGGAGTGGTGGTCTGGGCCTGGGCTGAGCCTTTCATCCCTGGGACTCAAAGTCTTTGCCTTCCTTCCCTCCAGGGGCAGTGGGGAAACTAAGGCCAGAGTGAGCTTGGCCCGAGGCAGCCCGGCCTGGAGGAAATAGGGCTTTCCCAGCCCTTAGGGCGGCCGTGCTGAGCCCCATCCGCCAGGCCCTGCTCACCCCTGTCTGGGAGACTTCCTGTGAGAAGCTGGGTGATAGCCCTCCTCCAGCCCTGCAGATAAACACTTCTGCCAGGCTCCCCTCCCCCTGTTCTCCCCACCTCCTCCTTTGCCCAGTCTCCTCCCTCTCCTAGGAAGCTCCCAGCCTTCTTCCCCTCCCTGGCCTGCCCTCCCTTGGGGCTGGGTGAGCTGCTGTCTGGTGCCCAGGGCTTGACTCTCTCTGCACGGATCCTGTGGCTTTGCAGTTGACCCTTTACTGGTGGGTCTCCCCAGCTAGACCGTGGGCACAGCATGGGGGCCTCTCCACAGCCCTGGTATACTGGGCACTGGATAAGTGAATGAATGAACAAAGGAATGAATGCGATTTGAGTTCCTCTCTCCCTCTCCGAAGTCTCTTCTTCCACCGCATTCGGGCCGTCCACTCTCCTACCCGGTTTCCAGAACCTTCTCCCTCTGCATGCCCTCTGACCAGCCTCTACGTGTCAGCCCCCTTGTCTCTGAAAGTCCTTGTTTCACGAAGGCCACGAGGGTTTGTGGCCTGCACTTCTTGTGTTGGAGGTCCTTGACTTCAGAAGCCTTACCTGCTCCTGAGAGAACCAATCACAGCACATTGTTTGTAATTATAAGCTGGTGAGATTCCTGCCTGGGAAAGCTAACCACCAAGAGCAACAAAAGCAGCAAGCTGGTCCCACTGCAGCCCTGCAGGGGGGCTGGACCGGCTGTTCGTCCGAGCTGGGTCAGAGCACAAAGTGTCCTAGCAAATCACGGCGGAGCTTATGTAGTCTAAGACTGCTTCCTGGCGAGACGAGGAGAACACTTTCAGCATTTTCTAGCGCTTTTGATAAAGAAATGGTGGCTCAGCCCCCTTGGTGGTTATCGGGGGCCCTGTGCTCGCCTGGTTTGAGCAGGGGCTCTCCCAGAGGAGAATAAACATCTAAGTCAGAGTAAGCACCAGGGTCTGAGACAGCCTGTCGGGAGGCAGGTGCCCATTCAGCTGAGAGAGGTGGAGAGGTTGTTTTAATGCAGGAGGCCGCTGCAGAGCTGGCTTCCCAGTGCTTCCTTGGGTCCTTGGATCCCATTCTGTAAGAGACCAGGGCTGTCCCAGGCCCCGTGTGAGCCTGTCCTTCGACCGCTCTGCAGACAAACGTGTACCTGGATGTGGTTTGCTACTGTCTCCTCAGCCTTCCAACCCAGAACCAGGAGTCTCCTTTTCGGTGGCTTGCGTGAACCGTCTTGGGCCAGATTTTGTCTAATTGTATTCTGCCCAATCTCAGAGTCTTGGCCTATTCACCTTAATTGAGATTCTTGATGTTTTGGTCTTGTTAGACCCGCCATTGTATGTTCTGTTTCTATGTGCTCACCTTCCTGTTGTTTCTTGCTTTTCCTCAGGCTTTTTGCTATAATGAAGGAACTTTTTTGTTCCATGTTTTTTCCCCCTGGGGATTCGGAAGGTCTACAGAACCAGGATCGTTATGGTGGGATGGGGCGTTTTTCCACAGTTTTGGTTAAATCTGGGAAGTTTGAGGAAGTTAAGCGTCGTGTGGGAAGAAAATGGAGGTCCACAAAGGGGGATGTCCCAGAGCTGGGGCTGCATTGAGGCACCAGGAGCTGGGTTCCTGTCTCGCCGTCTTCCAGGGCATGTCCTCCACACAACCTGATGAGTGTCCTCATGGGACAGGCAGCGTGGGACCCACTGAGGGCTCTGCATCTGTGATGGTCCTCCAGGCCCCACCACCCAGACTGAGCCTGGGGACTGCAGGTGGCTCCCATCAGCTTCCTCACTGTGCACACCGCGTGCTGTCCAGCTCCGTGCTTCCGAGGCTTGGGGATGGCTTGTGTGTTGGAGAAGTACGTGTGTAAAGAGTTGATTTTTATGCAGGGGCGGGTGAGTACTCCACACTTGGGTGATGCTCTGGGGTAAACAAACTCTGCCCCACTGAACAAACTCCTTAGCCCCTCACTCCTGGATCTCTGCACATCTTCTGCAGAGGCTGCAGGCCCGCTGCACGCACGTGTGTGTGTGTGCACGTGCGCACATGTCTACATGAGTGCGTGTGTGTCTGCGTGCATGTGTTGTGTGTATCTCTGTATGTGTTTGTGGCGTGCCCTCGTGTTAATAGAGTTGACAGACAAGTCTGATGGCTTTTGCTCCTGCTGTGGCTGGGACTGGCCTGCTCCTGCGTCTGGTGACCCTGCCAGGAGCCGCTGGAGCCACTGGGGTGTGGTTTGGGAGGTTGTGGGGAGTGGGCAGGGAGGGTGCCTCGAGGCCCTGGCAGCTCCGTGCCTGGCTCTGCCCTCTCCCGCTGGCACTCAACACCAGCCAAGGGACATACTCCCTCAGGCTTGGCTGGAGAACAGGCCCCTCGCCCCGCGTCAGCCAGAAGCCCAGCTGGAGCGGGGGCCTCTCCCTCTCCCCGTACCCTCTGCCATCTCACCTGCAAGTGCCTATCCTTATATCCTGCCCCTTCCCTGCACCTGAGGGGGAGTCCTGCCCTCAGGGCCGGAGACCTTAGTCAGGGCAAGATTAGGTGGGTTGGGAAGAAAGGAACTGGCTTGAAGAAACAGAAAATAGATATTCAGGAATCCTGCGTTCCTTCTCGCCTGGTCTGTGGTGGGTTCCTTCTTCCTTCCTCCAAAAGGAGGAACATCAAACATCTTTTGAAATAAACCTCAAAGAGATGGCCTCTGGGAAGCTGACCCCAAGGGGAGATCCACGCACCAGCCCCGGGTCACACCCACCTCGTAGGCCGCCGAGCCTCTTCAGAATGGGTACTTGTGAGCAGCTGAAGGCCACATGGGGCCCAGGCCCAGACTAGCTGTGTTTGGGTCCCAGGAACCCTGGCTTCTTTGCAAGCAGGGCTTGAAGTGACAGAGTGGAGCCAGAGAGAGCAGGCTTGGATTCTTTAGGCAGCTTCTGAGCTCTCTGCTCCAGGCCCAGTCGTTCTGGGACTCTTGGGGGTACCTCCCCCAGGCACAGCCCTTGCTCCATGCCAGGTAACTCACCTAACACTGACACTGGCTGGCCTGACAGTCCTTCTCTTCATCTTTGAGCCCTCCTGGACAACCCTGTGATTGTCTTCCTCCCATTCAGGCAGTCCTAAGTGCCCATCACATCCACATTCAGCCCCTCTGTCAGGGGGCCCTACTTCATCCCCACAGCTTCTCTCCCGCACATCAAACCACACCATTTGGCACCATTTGATTCCAGGCAGCGGACATCTTTCCCAGATGTCATGGGAAATGTGAGATGTCAAGCCTCCATTCTCTTTGCTCCTGCTGTTCCTTCTTCCTGGCAATGCCTGGCCTGTCTCCCCTGTCCTTGGATTCCCGTGGTCATTACAGTCTGTTCACTTAACCCATGGCCTGTCCACACGTTGCTTCACACACCTAAACAGAGTTGCCTCTGAGGATCGGGTCCAGAGTCTAGCTCAGCAGTGTCCCACGGCTCCCACTGAAATGGGTGCCCTGGCAGGTGCAGCCTTTGGGAGGGACCCTTGCCCACCTGTCCTGCACCCAGCCCTGCCCCACCTTGTCTCTTTTCCCGGGCTATACCTTCTCAGGGACAGTGCTTTCTAAATGCTGCATCTAAGCAGCTTGGGCTAAGCTCCCACCACGCACCTAAGGAGGACCAGGAAGGGTGTGTGAGGTCCCTCACTCACTTCCCCAGATGGAGGAGCAGTTGCCAGGCAAGCCATGGCCTTCTCAGCTGCTCTTCTGTTCACTGCCTTTTTGGTCCCTTCTCCCATTTTTGGCAGGACTTTGTAGTAACAGAAACACAGACACATATCCTGGAAGGTCCTGGAACAGCCCATCAGCCTCAGCTGGACTAGGAGCTGAGCAGTGGCATGAAACCTCTCTCTGCATCTCTCAGCTCTGCCCTTTGGTGTATTCCCAGGCAGGCTTTCCCTGCTGGTCCTGAGAAACTCCAGGCTATGTCCTTCCCTTAGCAGCCCTAGGGAAGTGGGGGAAAGAAAGATCTTTTATCCTAGAGTCCTAACCAGAATCCCAGAGTTGAGTCTCATTGGCTTGGCTTGGATCATATGCTCATCTGTAAGCCAATCAAATCGACAGGCATACAGTGGCCGGCCCGGGTCACATGTCTTCCCCCAGAGTCAGGGCTGAAGTCACCACCATGGAGTATAGGGAATCGGGGGCTGCAACACTCTTGACAAAGGAGGGGGCAGGATCCTGGGTACCCAGAAACCTTGGATGCCCATAGCCTGGTCTGTAGCCACGGGCAGTGGCCCTATGCTGTGATATCTATAGGAAGTATAAGGACTCCGTGCTTTCCGGGGTCCTCCCATGCCAGCACACCAGGAGACCGTTCAGGGAGTGAGAAAGATAAGAAAGAGAAGAAGCCATTGCTATTGAGGAAATGGCTTTTGAGGAAGCCAGTACTCTCCATAGGCTCTCCAGCCCCGGGAGGGTGCCCATGCCCACACCCTGGCTGGTTTCAATGGGTCCGTCCAGCACCAGCACCCACATACTGATGTGTTCATGCACAGCCAGTCCTAAATTCTCAAACATTTGCACTGAGAATCTGGTCCCTCTCTGGGTAGTCGGCAAAGCTGGGCTTCCGGTCCAGATCCCCCTGTGGTCAGGGTCTCTAGTCCCAGCTGGAGGAGCAGGAAGAGCCAGCCAGTCCTGATTTGTCATCTCCCCTACCCCCCACGGCCAGCAGGAAGCCAGAAAGGAAGGGTGGGCTGGGTGGGAGCCCTCGTTCCCCCCACCAGCAGACACAGGAACGGGTCAGATGCTCTGAGATAACCTCCCTGCAGCAGATCCACAGAACTAAGACCCCTCAGCCTTCCTGCCTTTGCCCCAGCTCCATCTCTTTCCCATCCTCGCCCCACTGTGCCAGGGCCTCCTCGTTCCCTCCTCATCCTCAGTACCAAGAGCAGGGGCCACGGCTGCGCAGGCGTCAGTCCCAAGTTTGAGATAAAGCTTAAAAGAGAATCTCTTTGTCTGTCTGGAGTTCAGGGTCTGGAGTCTCTGAACTCACTTTGTCCAGGCATCTGGAAGTGCAGGTACAGGGCGCACCTTCTGCAGGATGGGAGCCGGCGGGCCCGTGCTGGGCCTTTGAGGTCCCTCAGCGGGCTGCATGGATGCTACCTACCTGGCCGCCCAGATGGGACCCGAGAGCCAACTTCCTCGCCAGCGGCTGAGCCAGAAGTCCTGTTCCTTTGCAGACTCTGCCAGCCTGTCTCCCATCACCCTCGATTGGCCTCATCCCTAGTCCATGTTGAGGGCTCCACCCACCCCCGTGCCCAAACAGGCACTTTCATTTACAGAATTAAGTGTCTGGCCTTGTGAGCCAGAGGGTAAGTGTGGCAGGCCCTGCCTGTGACATCTGCTCCCTGGCCTCTGTGCTCTGTGCCTTCAGGGAGCCTGGGCTAGGGAGAGGCCTTGTGTCACCTAATTATCGGTCGTGCATCCTTGTCATCTTCTTGCGAGGACTTCCGGCCGATGACCCGTCCTGGTCAGAGTCTCCTTTATGGGCACAGGGAAGAAATAGCGTCCTAGAGATGATGGCAGGTGCCACACTCCAGGACGGGTCTCCTCTCATCTTGTGTTCTGTGGCCATAACCAGTGGGACAAGGTCTGGCTCTCTCCACCAGCCTGAGGCTCTTGGCCTGGGGCCTCCAAGTAGCCCTACCTCAGGATTACTCATTACTAATTATTGTTGTTGTTATTTGCCCATCCTGTGGTAGAGTACCATGCCCTTGGGGCTCAGGCTTGGGGCCCCACTCCCCCTCCTAGGGGCGCAGCCTCATCCTCTCTATCCTGCCACTGATAGGCCCTCGGGCCTCTGCTGGGCAGTGCAAACGGAGCTTGTTCCTTCTGAAAGAGGGTGTCTCCAGTTAAATGCCCTTTATGGAAAATACATACACACACACACACACACACACACACACACACACACGGAACTTGTTAAGCCTTAGGGAGAGAGTACAGACATCTGCTTCAGACCTAACCCTTATTGGAGATGGTCATGCAGTCGGGATCTCTCCAAGCTCGGCTTCCACATCTGCTCTAAATGAGAATCATTAGGCCTCTCTGGGAGCCCTGCTGGGTCGGGACACTGTGAAGTGGTACTGTAGGTTTAAATTTGATTTTTAACAAAAAAAAGAAAAGAAAAAGAATTCATGGAGGCCTCGCTCTAGCCTTGGGTCTGAAATGTGCCAAGGCAGACAGACCAGTGCTGCTCCAGTCTCCCCCGGCCCGGACTGGCTCTAGAGCTGACCCTCAGCATGTGTGCGTGCATCTGTGTCGGACAGAAACAAAACCCTTGAGTGGACCCACATGCAGAATTCTCCCCCTGGAGTCCATCGGCAGGCCCTCTGGACAGGGCTAAGAGCAGCCCAGCCAGACTGTGATTGAAGGCAGGGCCCCCCCCCCCAACCCCGGGCAGTCACCCCCGCAGGGCCTGTGAGCATGGAGAGGTGAAAGCAAAGGCGGCTGCTTTGGGTCCTGGCGTCCCAGGCCGGGAGTGGGCACCTATAGGCCTGCAGGGCCAGCATCCTGAGCAGAAGCCCCTTGGGTCCAGCAGCCAGGCCGGGAAGGCCATGTCCTTTGGGTGAGTCTTGGTTTTCCCCAGCAGGTGTTCCTGAGTCAGCCTTTGCCCACCCCCCCCCATAGCCCCCACCCCAGCAGCTGCCCCAGAGCCTGGCTGAACCTGCTCCCACAGGATGCCCACCCAGCCTGGCAGCTTCCAGGGAAAGGGCTTGGTTTGGAGACTTGCCTGGGGCAAGCCTGGATTCTTGGTCATGACCTGAGGTGGGAGAAACCATCGTGTTCCGGCCAGAGCAAGTGACTTCCTGGGAGATCCTCTGCCTCCTCCTTTCTGCCCTATTTTCGTGTAAATAACCCAGGCCACAGCCTGCTCCCTTGGCATTAGCTAGAGGGGAATTTTCTAAAGGATGAAGTGTCTGGGAAATGTTCACCCTTTTTCCCTTCTTTCTTATGACGAAAGTGCTGCAAACAGAGCCTTGGCTGGTGGTTCCTGGGGTCAGAACTAGCTGGGCCAGGAAAAGGAGACACTGACCTTCCCCTCCTCCTCCCGCCTCACAGGGTGACAAGCCCTATCTCTCATCCTCGTCGTCCTTCCCCAGGGGGAGGGCAGGGCTTTAAGGCTCCAGAGCCGGGAGGGAGGCATCCAGCACAGAACTTCCCAGAAAAGTTGGCCTGCCACACTCTGGGGAGAGACCCAGAAAATGAAAGCTGCAGGCCTCGCTGGCAGGGGAAGGTTTCGTCTTGTCAGCATTGGGTGCAGGCTTGTCCCACTCCTCGCCCTCACCCTCGGACTCTGCCTTTCCCCAAGTTGCTGCCTGAGGTTTCCGGGGCTCCGTTTTCCACAGGGGCTTCCCAAGCCCCCGCTGACACCCAGTGGGAGAAGAGTTGGGCAGCCTGGGGCGCCTGGGTGGCTCAGTCGTTAAGCGTCTGCCTTCGGCTCAGGTCATGATCCCAGGGTCCTGGGATCGAGCCCCGCATCGGGCTCCCTGCTCGGCGGGAAGCCTGCTTCTCCCTCTCCCACTCCCCCTGCTTGTGTTCCCTTTCTCACTGTGTCTCTCTCTCTGTCAAATAAAGAAATAAAATCTTTAAAAAAAAAGGTTGGGCAGCCTGCACTGGTGGGGGCCCATTTCTCAGACAAGATCCGGAAGGCCTGAGAAGGACAGCACCCCCGCACCCCAACCCCAAGGAGTGTCTCTGCGCTACCCTTTAACCCTGAAGCCACACTGACTTCTACCCCCTCCCGACACACATGACCCTGGGGACTTGGAAGGTGCCTCAGGCTGAGGAGAGGGCCACCTTACACTTCCCTCTGTGGAGGAAATGGGAGCAGGCAGGGGGCTTGGGCCTCTCCGTCTACCAGCCCAGCTGCTGCATGGCCTCTGCCCGGCTTCCCTTCCCCATCTTGAAAGGGAAGACAGGGCCCCGTGTCTCTGTGGTGCCAGCCGGGACAGGAACGGGCTCGCTGAGCTCAGGAGCCGGCCACAGCGCGACTGGAGCAGGAAACGCAGCTCCCACAACCTGGCTGTTTACTTTGTGTCCCCCGGGAGTGGCCCCCTCTCCCGACTGCTGCTGGTGCTCCGGGCCTGCCTCTCAGAGGAAGGAGGCTCGGGTGCAGCCCCCTCCTAGCCAGAGCCCCAGGTTCTGCTAAATGTCTGCTTCTCGGACCTTCACAAAACAGGGCAAGGGAGAGGAGTCTGAGGGAGGGTGGGGTTCACAAGAAGACTTGCGGGCACCCAGTGCCACCGTCTGTCCGGTTGTCTGGATGAGATCGGATGCTCTCTTACCTCTCCTCAGTGCTGGGGCCATGGGTCTAGGGGACGGACGGGAGAGGACCACATGGGCTGGGCGCTTCCCATGGAGTACGGAACCTTTTTTCCCCCCCAAAAGTACTACTATAAAGACTGCTGTTTTTGTGGGGATTTCTGTGCACAGATGGAACTATATCCCCCTAAGTTGGATCAAAGTCTTCCTTAAAGAGAGAATCATTAGGCCTCTCTGGGAGGCCTACTAAGGGCCTCCCCTCACTTAGGCCCAACTCCAGGGATCACCCTTGAGGGCAAGGAAAAAAAGTGCCCTCAGCCTTCCTTGTAGGTAGTGGGCAAGGTTTTCTTCCCCCTTGGGGAAATACAGCTGGTAACACACAGTTCACAGGGATTTTCTTCAGAACGATCATTTCCTTCTTGCTATTCCCGCCCCCCTGCCCCCCAAAACACACATTCAGAATAGTTTCCCTGGGATTTTCCCCCTGGACTCAATGATGGGAATCAGCGTTAAGAATGAAGTTGTGAAACCCGCAGTCCCGTAGTCCCTGGTCCTGCTGCTTTTTTTCTCAGTAAATCCCCACTGCACAAATTTTCCTCCAGGGCATTCCTCAGATCCTGGGCGCATCTTCCCCACGCCTCCCATTTAGGAAGATAGATTCTGCCCCGGGGTGGGGGTGGGGGGCGAGGGGGCGGTGGTGCCTGAGACCCCCAGGGACAGAGATTGGCCTCTGTACCAATCCCAGGGTGGCTCCGAAGTCCCTTTTAGCCCCTGGCTTTGTACACAGCACAGGGGTCTCTGAAATACAGAAATCTCTCAGGTGCCTCTCCGGACCTTCCTCTGACCCACCCGCTCTATGGCCCCTAGATATTTTCTTGGGCGTCTCTTGCCACCACCACCTCTTGATAGCAGCTTGCTCAGTGCCCTCTCAAACAGGGGCCTGGGTCCTAAGAGTGCCGCTCCTTTTCAGGGTCACGTCTCTCTCCCTTGCTCCCACACCCACCCCAAACCCAAGAGGTTCAGTCAATTATAACTAGTATTGTCCCGTTTTAAATTAACTTTTTAAAAAACTTTAATTGTATTCAGATTATACGAGTAAAGCACACACATTGTAGAAAAATAAGCTTAGAAAAGATGAAGGATGTCCTATAGTCCCTTCTGTCAGAGACAGCCACATTTTCATTCTGGTGGTATTCCATCCCAACTGATTCTAGTGGCCTCCTTCTGGGGGGGTGGGGGGAGGTCTGTCCCCCACACCCCAGTCTCTCTGCTCAAGAGCCCTGAACGATCTCCACAGCCCACTGTCCAGGCCCTCTGGGGCCAGCCCGGTCCTCAGGGGGCCCCCCTCCCTCCCCCCTGCCCCAGCTTAGCCAGCTACCTGGTGGTCAATCCCCCAAGGTGCCCTGCCTGTTTCTTGCATCAGCCCTAGGATCTGTCTGATGGTGTAATCTTGGCCCTGCCCCCACCCCCACAGGGCCATCTTCACCTCAGATCCTGCTGTTCCTTTGAGGCCGGGCTGGGCTTAGTCACTTCCTCCCTGAAGCCTTCAGAGCTGCATTTCACCCCCTCCCCCACCAAAAAAAAAAAAACCTAGAAGGACCCTTTCTCTTTTTGGTCCATGGGGAAGTTGAGATTCAGTACTCGTTGACCAAATGACTGCCTTTTTGAATTATCTTCTAACGTCTAAGTGTTTGTGGCTGTGTCTTAGGAAAGAACGGCGGCGTCTGGCTCACAGGCCTGTGCCTGCTTTATGAGGGCGGGGGGGGGGGGGGGGGGCGG
>NC_058412.1:76075433-76083806 GCF_002201575.2 Neomonachus schauinslandi | reverse complement strand
GGGGGGGGGGGGGGGGGGGGGGGGGGCCGGGCGGCAGCAGCCTTTTGCCAGGACTGCAGAGTGAGAAGGAGTTCTGAATGCTGTGGACCTCCTTAAGGCAAGGCCAGGTTGGGGAAGGGGAGCCTGGGGGAAGCAGCAGGTTGCCAGCAAGCCAGCTCACTGACAAGCCAGCCCAGCTGGGGGACTCAGGCCTAGGCAGCTGCAGGATCCGACAGGTGCTGCTGGCTCAGGAACAGGCTCTTGCCCAACCTGGGGCGGCACTGCTTGGAGGCACGCCGGTGGTCCCCTAGGCTTCCTGCCCTGCGTCTTCCGCCAGCCCATCCTGGCCAGACTATGGGGTCAGGCTGCCTGTGGCCTTGGCTGTGGTGCTGAAGAGCAGGCTGGGTCCTGGGCAAGACAGGTGCTGCCGGGGGCGGGGGCGGCGGCCGGGGCGGGGGGAGGGGGGGGCGGTTCTTCCCGTCTCAGGATTTTGCACCGAGGTATTTTGAGTTCAGGAAGATAGTATTCCAGAGTACCATGTCTGAAGCCCTCAAAAACGGTTCTGGCTTCTGCCCTCAGGAGGCTCCTGGGTCTGTGCAGAGGGGCTGCTGCTGTTTCTGGATGGTAGGGGCACAGGGGAGTCCTGGGCCGGTTCTGAGCTCCAGCCCTGTTACTACCATGCGACAGCCCTGCTGGCCTTCTCTGGAGCTCGCCTTTCCCATCCCAGCGCGGCCTCAGAGCTAGTTATCTGCAACGGGCACAGCGGTGGGGGTGTTTCCTGCCACCCTCCCTATCTTAGACGTAGGAGTCTGAAGGGGACAAGGCCGCAGGCACGTCTAAGTGGAGGAGTTCAGAGTGCCGGGAGCAGGCTGCCTTTCACGGCAGACGCCACGCCTGTCTTTGAGGGTGCTCCCCTCCCCGTGCCTCGCTTTGTCTGGATAGTCCCATCAAAGAATGGGTGCCAACAGAGTTCCAGGGCACCCTGGGATCCAACCATTCCCTGAGCAGATGGAATTGGCCTTTGTCCTGTCTGTACCCCTCAGAATGTCGAGGGGGCAGAGCAAGGGTATGAGTTGGAGGGTAAGCGTGCAGATGCTTAACCGAAGCCTCTCCTCTCTTCACTGGCCTCCTTGCGTCAACACGGTTTGACTGTCCACACAGGGCTGCACATCTGTCTGTGCAAGGGGTTTCCTGCCGAGGAGCAAGCTGGGCACCCCGGGGCCATGTCCCCCCCCCCCCCCCGAGAATCGTGGCATCTGCCACGGGTGCCTCAGGGAACAGAGCAGGACCACAGACACCGTGCAGAGGTGAGAGTGGACGGGCCCTTCTCTGCAGCAGGCTTTCTCTGCTGGGCCTCCGGGACAGGCCTGAGTGACAGGATGGGTTTCTGGATGGCAGAGTTTTCTTCTTTTTCTGAACGAAGGGAGGACAGTCATCCATCAGAGGGAGGGTTCTGAGTGAGGGGGTCCACAGCCCTCCATTAGGACACCTCCCTAGAAACTGTGCCTGGAAGCCCAGCGGTGGGCTGAGTCCCTGTCCCGGGCCGCTGGGCCTGTGAGCACGGAGGCTGGAGGTGACGGACTTAGGGGAGCCTGTCTCTCCGTGTTCCCTCCAGGCCTGCTACCTGTGCCACAGCTTGCTGACGCTGGCCGGGGTGGTGGTCAGCTGCCAGGACATTACTCCAGACCAGTGGGTGAGTCTCCCAAGAGGCGGAGATGGAGGCCAGCCCGCTGTCAGGAGCTGCAAAGAGTGGGAGGCTCTGAAAGACGTGGGCCTAGGGGAGCCAGGCTCCCTCCTTCTCCCAGTGTCCCGCGAGGCATTCCCAAGGGATCCTGACCCGACCTCCCAGCGGCTGCCCTGATCCTCTCCTCCCTTTCCTGCCCGACTTCTGAGCAGTCATTCAAATCCATCCCTCTCTTGCTCTGATTTCTTTCCCCCTCCTCCCCTTCTGCGGAGGGGCCTGGCCCACGCCACACCTCCCCCCACACCCACACCCCCCAGGGAGAACTGCAGCTGCTCTGTATGCAGTTGGACCGTCACATCAGCACCCATATCCGGGAGAGCCCGCAGGCCATGCACCGGACCAGACTCAAGGACCTAGCTGCCCAGACCTACATCCGTTGGCAGGAGCTGCTGGCCCATTGCCAGCCCCAGGTGGTGCCCCCCTCTGGGCCCGAGACTTGGCAGGGGAGGGAAGCGGTCAGGTGGGCTGACCAGAGCCGGCAGCACGTCCGCCCCGACTGCAGCTACTGAGCTCCTGACTGGCCCATGGGTGGAGAAGACAGTGTGGGGGGGTGGAGTGCCACGCAGGACCTTCACATCATGCTCACCAAGAATCCAATGCCCGGTGCGGGGGTGTCATGAGGGGGAGACAGAGAGGCCAACTCCTGGCCAAATGCAAAGAAAAACTTCGCCCTAGAGAGGAGGAGCAGTGAGCAGTGCCAGGAAGGGGTACCAGAGGGACCAGCTGTCTCCCCTCTGCCCACTTGTCCTGCAGGTCTGAGGCTGGCTTCCTACTCTGCTGGGAGGGACCCTCTCAGCCTGCCCTGGTCCCTGCAATGTCTGGAGCGACAACCTCCACGCCCCTGATCCTCTCAGGCTCTCTTAGGGAATAATAGTCATAGCTAATACGTATTGAACAGAGACCACCTTTCTTCACGAATCCAGATAGCTATCCCCATGAGACAGGTCCTGTTACCACCCCATTCTACAGATGAGCAAGCTAACCAGAGTCGCTGAGAGGTTAAATAGCTTGCCCCATCATGAAGGCAGCGTGTAAATGTCAGAACCAGGGCAGAGATCCAGCCTGACTCCTAACCCCTGCTCTGGCAGCCTCTTTTCTGGTCTCTGTCCCTCTGACAAACAGCACCAGCTGCCTTGGGGGCTCTTCCCTCCCCTAGTCCCGAACCCTTGATGGACACAGGCTGGGTCTGGTGAGCATTTCTCCTCCCATCCTCCCAGTGCCCCTCGGCTCCCAACGTGTCTATCCTCGGCCTTCTCTCTGCTCGTCCTTCCTCCTGTAACCTCTGACTTGGGGCTGACACACTGGCCACAGGCTGTGGCTTGGGTCTCAGATTTCGCAAGTCTCTGAGAAAGCTGGAGAGCAGACCTCACCCTCAATCCCCCAGGAACTAGATCGCACTAGTCTCTGGTGGGAAACAGCGTGTTTGTCAGGAAAAGTGATTTGTGGCCTGGCCAAGTCAGGGGGCAGGCCCCACCTTCCTGTCACACTGCCCTGGGCCTTCGAGCCGTGAGTAGAGGGAACCCGGACAGAGCACTCCTGCGCTGTGCTCAAGTGGCCTGTTGACCTGCCGTGTCCTCTCCTGGACGGGAAGCCACAGGACTCTTGTAGCTCAGCACCGGGCATGAGGAGGCCTGTAGTGGATGTTGACGCTGGAGAGTCACCATCAGGACAGTGGGCACCACCCGGCCCGGGGCCATCGCCCTGTTTTTCTCCTTGCCACAGGCCCAGTACTTCAGCCCCTGGAAAGACTAAAGGAGCAGGGCACGGCTGCTGGTCCCCAGCTCTTGGCTCTGGCAGGAAGCAAACGGGCTTCAAGGAACAGGAGGGAGCGAAGAACAGAGGCCAGAGGAGGACTGGTGTGATGAAGCAAGAGCCTGCCTCCCCCTGACCCCCACCAGGCAACGGATGTGTCTCCCTGGCCCACCCCTCAGCCCTCCTTCCCTCCCGGTCCTCCCAGTCGTCTCCTCTGCCCCAAGGCCTTTGTATCCACTCTCCGTTTTCCCGGGGCCTCCTGAGCCCTCCCAACCCTCCTTCCTCTCTGGCGCTAATGCGAGCTTTCTTTGTGCACACTAAAGTCTTATTTCAGCATCGGTGGTTTAGAAGATTTCCTTCAATGCCTATCCTGAGGGCTCCTGCCCAGCGTCCAGTTTCCTGACATCTCTGCTGGTGCTGGGCTGAGTTCCCACCTCGGACAGTCATGTGACCTGGGCCTCTTAGGCCCCACCCCCTGCCCCAGAAGGCTGTTTGTAAATCCTGAGGGAGGAGCAGTTACTCCTGTGGCCTGAGAGCTGTCAGAAACTGGGGAGCACCAATAGGGAGCATTTGTTTGGACCGGGTCTGGAACTACGCCCCCCCCCTACTCACTGCCCTCACTGGGGAGGATCCAGAGTGAGCTGGTGGCTCAGGGCTGTAATTACACTTAATTCGGTTTATCACTGAGTTCTGAAATCAACTCCCCAGACTTAGAAGTGGGGTGGGGTGCCAAAAGACAGTTCTGGATACTTTCCCTCAGCCTTGCTCAAGATTGGTTTGGTGGGCCCTGATCCTTAATGAAGTGCTGGGTATCTTTGACCTGCCCCCCCTTGAGAAGCATGTGGGCCCTGTGCATCACTGGGGAGATCCCTGGGTATCCCCATTCTCTGTCTACTTCTCCAATCCCAAGAATCCATTTTAGCATCAGGCTTCTCCTAACTCTGGGTTGGAAGAGGGTTTTGCAGGGGCCGTAAGAGGTGGAAGTAGCAGAGGATGACCCCTACACCCTTGGCCCGGGCCCACTCCTCAGCTCAAGCCGTGTCTGCCGACAGAGCTTCACCATGGCTGGTGCTTACGACTTTCTGTGTTTACGTGCCCCTCTCCTTTGCTCTCATGCCACAGGGGTACGGTAAGGCAGGCTAACTAGGAGAGAGACTCCCCCCAAATAAAGGACCTTCAGGACAAGTGGCTCAATTTGCAGAACTGAAGGGTAGCCCATCACTTCCTGGGCCTGTCTTATTTATTTGTTTGTTTGTTTGTTTTGTTTTATTTAAGTAGGCTCCACACATGGAGCCCAACGCAGGGCTTGAACTCATGACCCTGAGATCAAGACCCGAGCCGAGATCAGGAGTTGGATGCTTAACCGATTGAGCCACCCAGGTGCCCCCTGGAGCTGTTTTAGACACAGCTGCCTCCCTCGCCCAGAAGTCTGGGAGCTGGGGGCATCTATAATTCAGAGGGCATGAGCACACGGCAGAGTGCTGGGTGCCATACGGGTTGTTGCCCTGCCGTGCTCCCTTTGCCAAGTGAGAGGTGGAAGAAGTCCTTGGCCAGGGTGACTTGGATGCCCAGGTGACTTGACCGAGAGTTCTGGTTTCTGTTCCTGGCCACATCACAGGGCCCCCTGGCTGGGGCACCACTGAGGCCCCAGTGGCATCAGGTAGGCCTGAGATCGTCTGATAAAGAGCGAAGGCTCTGGTGAGCCAGCCTTCTTCACCTCCCTCCGGGCAGCTCCTGCTTCTGACACTGCACATCCTGACAGTTAATCCTCAGCTCTTCAGTTTGCTCTGGAAACCTGGAAATCACCTTTGAAATTTCCCCTCTTTGTTCTCACTGCCAAGGGCAGAGAGGGAGTAGGGAGGCCTAAGAGGCCAAACTGGGGAGTTTCCAGTTCTCGAAGCTGCCCCTTCGTGGCTCTGAGAAAGAGATCCGTGCGGTCTATCACCATAGACATCTGGGGCCCTTCTCCCCAGTCCTGGTCCTTGTGCACTGACCCTTCCTCCCCTGTTCCCCAAACACACTCATCCCCAAGAGGGAAATAGATACCAAGGAGAAAGGAGGTGTTGGTGACTCTCAGTCCCTCCAGAGACCTAGCTGTAACCTGAGCAGAGGGGTGCGCTTCGAGGTCACCCAAGGGCGTCCCATATCCCCTGGGACATGTAATGGGCTCTCTCTGGAACTGGCTGGGAGCTGACCAGATCTCAAACTGGTCTGGGACCAGTTAGAGACTCAGTCTCCTCTAGGCCAAGAATTCCACAATGGTCCTGGCAACTGCACCACTTGCCCTTTCCAGATCCTCAAGCTCCTGGGAAAAGGCTGAGGGATATCCTGATTGAAGCCACTGGAAACGCAGCATCCGGGGCTGTGATGACGGATGTTTTCCTGCTTCCTTTTGGTGATGGTGGCAGGGAGGGGCTGGGAAGGGAAAGGCTTCCCAGGTGGACAGCTTTGATAACTCTCCTTTAGGAGGAAGTAGAGGAAGTCCTTTTCCTATGCCCCGCTCACCTCGGTCCCCAGGCCCTCAGAAAGATCCCTGAAGGGTGGCTGACCCAGGCTTTCTCATTTCCCCCTCTGTGGGCTGACAACAGCTCCCGGATCCTTTGGGAAGTTGGCCAGGCAGTGCTAACTGGAGAATCCCAGGGTGAACGCTGGGCTCCACTCCGGTCCGAAAGCTGCCTTGCAAGAACTAGGGGTGAGGAGCTCAAATCAGGGACACCGTGGCACATGACCAATGTCGTGGGGGAGGGAGTGGGGGCTTGCCTTTCAGATAAGACTCCTGGGCCCATCTGTAGGGACTGGCCTGAGCTGAGCTGCCAGTGGACTCTTGGAGAACCTCAGAAGGCATTTAGCATATCTGGGTCTTTCCTTGACTTGGCCACAAGCAGGTGAGCAGGAGGGCCTGTTAGGGCCTAAGGCCTGAAGCATGGGTACCTTAAATAGAATATGCCAGACAGGCCCTAGAGAGACATGACAGGTACAGGAGACTTTTCTTCTTCTTCTTCTTCTTTTTTTTTTTCTTAATTTAAAACCCAGGAATCCTCATTTTTGACCAGTTCTGCTTTTATTAAAAAGTATGAATCATGAGCAAGTAGTCATGCAGGAAACTTTATCCTCTGCCCACCCACCCATGGAAAAGGCCAGCGCTGGAAATGAACAGAACACAGCAGGAAATGAGTGAAGGTAGAAAAGGGGAGGGGGGGTGGGGGGAGCTGCAGCCTTATCTTGGAGGAGCATTTGAGAGGGAAGGGCTCCCGGAGTCTGTTAGCAGGAACAGAGAAGCCTGCCATAACGTACATTAGACTGTCCCTGCCAATGAAACCAAACCACCTTTTGAAACTTTCCACTGGGGCCATCTTGCAGATGGAGCCAGGAGCTCAAGTCTCTGCCTGGTGGGGGTGGGAGCGGAGGTGAGGAAAAACAGCAGGAAACGAGCTGTTTAGGGCTTAAAGGTTGTCCAGATGCACTCTGACTTGGTGCAAAGACAGAATTGGGAGTCCCAAGACCTGATTTAACATTCCGACCTTGCTAATTATCTACGTGCCTTTGAGCAGGTTGCTTCATCCTTCTGAGACGCATTTTATCTCTAAAATCAGAGACACAATACCTGCCCCCTTTTTTTTTTTTAAGGTTTTATTTATTTATTTGACAGAGAGAGCACAGGCAGAGGGAGCCTCAGAGGGAGAGGGAGAAGCAGGCTTCCCACTGATCCCAGGACCCTGGGATTATGACCTGAGCCAAAGGCAGATGCTTAACCCACTGAGCCACTCAGGCACCCCATACCTGCCTTTTGAACAGTCGTCATGAGGATTATGTGAGGAAATGTATGTGAAGGCAGGTTGCAAAGTCTAAAGCACAGAACAAATATTGAGCATCCCTTTACCTCCACTTAAAAAGACGCAGGGTCTAACCTGGAGGAGGGGGGTTACACCCATCTCCCTCCCAGCCCGCTGAAGCACAGAGCCTTCCCTGCCCACCCCATGCTGTTAACTGTCTTGCCCTCTATCTCCAGCATCTCCAAGACCACAGCTTTTTTTTTTTTTTTCCCCCCTCTGGTGGAAAGGAGCTGGGAAATGTGGCTTTGGCCAGTGCGGGAGAAGGGGCCTTTATGTGTACCAGCAAAGACCCAATTGTTACTGAATCCAAACTGGGCTGCTTTTCCCAATTATCTCCACTACTCTTCTGGTCTCCATTTTCAGATGCCAAGTTTTAACTCAGAACAAAAGCTCCTGTCGGGACTGATTTATAATCCAGATCTGCTGATGGGGGCCCTCCACTGTTCCTCCCCTCCAGGACTGCACCCCCTTAAAGTTACCACCAAAGCCTCGGGGCTCCAGTCTCTTTATCGCTGTCATTTGCCCCTAGCCAAGAGGAGGCATCCATATCTGGGTGCTGATGGGGCGGCTTCCCTGGGGTTTGTCCACCTGCCCCAGCTCCAAGGACCAGTTGGCAAGGTCCACCCCAGCACGGCCCCAGCGCAGGAGGCCAGAGCTACAAGTAAGTGACTTCTAGGAGCTGCTGTGGGCGGAGGCAGACGGTTCTAAAAGGTGGTAGTTCTCCACCGAGGCTTCCCCTCAGCCGCTTTCATGTGAACATTAGGGCTCATGTCACTTGTTATTCAGCCTTCCAGTGGCATCAGAAGGAGTCATTTCTTGGGGGCAGGCTCTGTGCAACAGGAGTCTCCCGGAGGGTTGTCTTCACCGGGAGTTGGGCAAGGGCGCTGCTGTTCCTCCGTGTGGAGCATGAAAAACAAGGAGCAGACTCTCCGGAGATTAGTGGGTCTTCCTGGCTGGTAAGACCCGTTCCAGTCTGACTGCGGGGGGGGGGGGGGGGGGGGCGGGGGGGGTTGGGCCCAAAAAACGAGCCAAAATTCGGGCCAAAAAAAAAACCCCCCCCTGGCC